>NC_041222.1:82011456-82079065 GCF_002837175.3 Physeter macrocephalus
AGAGTGAAGTAAGTCAGAAAGAGAAAAACAAATACCGTATGCTAACACGTATACATGGAATCTAAAAAAAAAAAAAGGGGGTCATGAAGAACCTAGGGGCAGGACGGGAATAAAGATGCAGACCTACTAGAGAATGGACTTGAGGACATGGGGAGGCGGGTGGGTAAGCTGGGACAAAGTGAGAGAGTGGCATGTACATATATACACTACCAAATGTAAAACCGATAGCTAGTGGGAAGCAGCTGTATAGCACAGGGAGATCAGCTCAGTGTTTTGTGACCACCTAGAGGGATGGGATAAGGAGGGTGGGAGGGAGTCACAAGAGGGAGGGCATATGGGGATATATGTATACATATAGCTAATTCACTTTGTTATACAGTGGAAAGTAACACAACATTGTAAAGCAATTATGCTCCAATAGAGATGTTAAAAAAAAAGAAATGTAACCAGAAAAAGAATGAAATCCTCATCAGCATTAATTGAGTGACAAAGTAATGTTAAAGATACACTGTATCACAATTTTAATCATGATCTTTATACCTTTCATTTCTAGACATTCTATTTGAGTTGGCTACTTTTCTTAAAATAAAATTTAATTAATTTATTTATTTTTGGATTCTCTATTTTTTTAACTGAAGTATAGGTGATTTACAATATTATATGTTACAGGTGTACAACACAGTGATTCACAATTTTTAAAGGTTACACTCTGTTTATAGTTATTATAAAATACTGACTATATTCCCTGTGGCATACAATATAGCCTTGTATCTTATTGATTTTATATATAATAGTTTGTACCTCTTAATCTCCTACCCCCTCTTGCACCTCCTCTCTTCCCTCTCCCCACTGGTAGCCACTGATTTGTTCTTTATATCTGTGAGTCTGCTTCTTTTTTGTTATATTCACTAGTTTGCTGTATTTTTCAGATTCTACATATAAGTGATATCATACAGTATTTGTCTTCCTCTGACTTATTTCACTTAGCATAATACCCTCCAAGTCCATCTATGTTGTTGCAAATGGCAAAATTTCGTTCCTTTTTATGGCTGAGTAGTATTCCATTGTATACATATACCACATTTCTTTATCCCTTCACCTGTGGATGAACACTTAGGTTGCTTCATATCTTAGCAATTGTAAATAATGCTACTATGAATATTGGGGTGCATGTATTTTTTCAAATTAGTGGGTTTTTTTCAGGTATATACCCGGGAGTTGAATTGCTGGGTCATATGGTAGTTATATTTTGTATTCTCTGAGAAATCTCCATATTGTTTTCCACAGTGGCTGCACCAATTTATATTGCCACCAACCACATACAAGGTTCCCTTCTCTCCAGATCTTTGCCAACATTTGTTACTTCTTGTCTTTTTGATAATAACCATTCTGACAAGTGTGGGGATATCTCATTGTGTGTGTTTTTTGGTGGGAGTCTGTGTTGGGTCTTTGTTGCTGCGCATGGGCTTTCTCTAGTTGCAGTGAGTGGGGGCTACTCTTCATTGTGGTGCATGGGCTTCTCCTTGTGGTGGCTTCTCTTGTTGTGCAGCATGGGCTCTAGGGTGCATGGGCTTCAGTAGTTGTTGCCCGTGGGCTCAGGAGTTGTGGCTTGTGGGCTCCAGAGTGCAGGCTCAGTAGTTGTGGCACATGGGCTTTGTTGTTCTGTGGCATTTGGGATCTTCCCAGACCAGGGCTCGAACCCATGTCCCCTGCATTGGTAGGCGGATTCTTAACCACTGTGCCACCAGAGAAGTCCCTCGTGGTTTTGATTTACATTTCCCTGATCAGTGATGTTAAGCACATTTTCATGTGCCTGTAAGCCATCAGCATGTCCTCTTTGGTAAACTTTCTGTTCAGCTTTTCTGTCCATTTGTAAATTGGGTTGCTTGTTTGTTTGATGGAATTATATGACCTGTTTATATATTTTGAATATTAACCCTTTATCAGTCATATCATTTGCAAATATTTCTCCCATTCAGTACATTGACCTTTCATTTTAAGATGGTTTCCTTTGCTGTGTAAAAACTTTTCACTTTAATTAGGTCCCATTTGTTTATTTTTATTTCCTTTGCTTTACGAGACAGATCCAAAAAAATATTGCTATGATTTATATCAAAGAGTGTTCTGCCTATATTTTCCTCTAGCAGTTTTATGATTTCTGGTCTTAAATTTAGGTCTTTAATCTATTTTGAGTTTATTTTTGTATATGGTATCAGAAAACATTCTAATTTCATTCTTTTACAGGTAGTTGCCCAGTTTTCACAGCACCACTTATTGAAGAGACTCTTTTCTCCATTGTATATTATTGTTTCCTTTTTGTAGATCAATTGACCATAAGTGTGTGGGTTTATTTCTGGGCTCTTTCTCCTGTTCCATTGATCTATGTGTCTTTGTGCCAATACCACATTGTTTTGATTGCTGTAGATTTGTAATATAGTCTACAAATTTGTAGTATTTGAAGTCAGGGAGCATGATTCCTCCAGCTCTGTTCTTCTTTATCAAGATTGTTTTGGCTATTTGGGGTCTTTTGTGTTTCCATACAAATTTTAGGATTATTTATTTTAGTTCTGTAAAAAATGCCATTGGTATTTTAATAGGGATTTCACTGAATCTGTAGATTGCCTTGGGTAGTATGGACATTTTAACAATATTAATTCTTCCAATCCAAGAACACAGTATATATTTCTCTGTTTGTATCATTTACAATTTCTTTCATCCGTGTCTTATAGTTTTCCGAGTACAGGTCTTTTAGCTCCTTACACAGGTTTATACCTAGGTTTTTTATTCTTTTTGATGCAATGGTAAATGGGATTGTTTACTTAATTTCTCTGACAGTGCATTGTTAGTGTATAGAAATGCAACAGATATCTGTATATGAATTTTGTATCCTGCAACTTTACAGAATTCTTTGATGAGCTCCAGTAGTTTTCTGGTAGCGTCTTTAGGATTTTCTATGTATAGTATAACATCATCTGCAGAGTTTTACTTCTTCCTTTTCAATTTGTATTTCTTTTATTTCTAATTTTTGTCTGATTGCTGTAGCTAGGACTTCCAATATTGTGTTAAATAAAAGCGGCAAAAGTGGGTATCCTTGCCTTGTTCCTAATGTAAGAGGAAATGCTTTCAGCTTTTCACCACTGAGTATGATGTTAGCTGTGGGCTTGTCATATATATCCTTTGCTATGTTGAGATATGTTGTTTCTATAACCACTTTGTGGAGAATTTTTATCATAAATGAATGTTGAACTTTGTCAGGAGCTTTTTCCTGCATCTATTGAGATGATCATATGATTTTTATTCTTCAATTTGTCAATGTGTATCACATTGACAGATTGTGAATATTGAACCATCCTTGCATTCCTGGGATATGCTGTATAATCCTTTTAATGTATTACTGAATTCAGTGTGCTGATATTTTGCTGAGGATTTTTGCACCTATTATTCATCAGTGATATTGGCTTATAATTTTCTTTTTTTGTGATATCTTTGTCTGGTTTTGGCATCAGGGTGATGCTGGCCTCATAGAATGAATTTGGAAGTGTTCCTTCCTCTGCAATATTTTGGAATAGTTTGAGAGAGACAGGTGTTAACTCTTCTCTAAATGTATGGTGAATTCACCTATAAAACTATCTGGTCCTGGACATTTGTTTCTTGGGAATTTTAAAATTACTGATTTAATATACTTACTGGTAACTGATCTGTTCATACTTTCTATATCTTTCTGGTTCAGGCTTGGGAGATTGTACATTTCTGAGAATTTGTCCATTTCTTCTAAATTGTCCATTTCATTGGCATATAATTGTTTTTAGTAGTCTCTTATGATCTTTTGTATTAATGTGGTGTCAGTTGTAACTTTTAAATTTTTTTATTTTATTGATTTGAGCCCTCTCTCTTTTTCTTGATGACTCTGGCTAAAGTTTTATCAATTTTGTATATTTTTTCAAAGAACCAGCTCCTAGATTCATTGATATTTCCTGTTGTTTTTAAATCTCTCTTTCATTTACTTCTACTCTGATTTTCATTATTTCTTTCCTTTCACTGACTTTGGGTTTGTTTGTTTTTCTTTTTCTAGCTCCTTTAGGTGTAAGGTTAGGTTGTTTATTTGAGATTTTTCTTGTTTCTTGAGGTAAGGTTTTATTCTTATAAACTTCCCTCTCAGAACTGCTTTTGCTGTGTCCCATAGGTTTTGGATTGTCCTGTTTTCATTTGCCTCCAGGTATTTTTTTTATTTCTTCAGTGATCCATTGTTTTTGTAGTAGCATATTGTTTAGCCTCCACATGTTTGTGCTTTTTGCAGTTATTTTCTTGTAGTTGATTTCTAGTCTCATAGCATTGTTGTCTGAAAAGATGCTTGGTTGGATTTCAATTTTCTTAAACATACCAAGGCTTGTTTGGTGGACTAGCATATGATCTGTCTTGGAGAATGGTCCATGTGCACGTGAAAAGAAAGTGTATTTTGCTGCTTTTGGATAGAATGTTCTATATGTATCTATAAAGTCTATAATGTGTCATTTAAGGCCAGTGTTTTCTTATCAATTTTCTGTCTGGATGATCTGTCTATTGATGTAAGTTGAGTGTTAAAGTCCCCTATTATTATTGTGTTATTATCAATTTCTCCCTTTATGTATGCTAATATTTGCTTTATATATTTAGATGCTCCTATGGTGGATGCAGATATATTTACAATTGTCATATCTTCTTCTTGAATTGATCCCTTGATCATTATGTAATATCCTTCTTTGTCTCTTGTTATAGTCTTTGGTTTAAAGTCTACTTTGTCTGATATAAGTATTGCTACCCCAACTTTCCTTTGATTTCTATTCTCATGGAGTAAATTTTCCATCCCCTCATTTTAGTCTGTGTGTGTTTTTAGATCTGAAGTGAGCCTCTTGTAGGCAGCATAAATACGGGTTTTGTTTTTGTATCCATTTAGCCACTTTATGTCTTTTGATTGGAGAACTTAGTCCATTTACATTTAAAGTAATTATTGATATGTATATTCTTATTGCCATTTTGTGAATTGTTTTTGTAGTTTTTTTTTCATTCCTTTCTTCTCCTTTTGCTCTCTTCTCTTGTGATTTGGTGACTCTCTTTAATGTTATGTTTGGATTGCTTATTCTTTTTTTGTGTGTGTATCTATTATAGATTTTTGGTTTGTGGTTATCAAGAGGTTTTTATATAGCAACATATATCCATGTGATTGTTTTTAGTTGCTGATTTCTTAACTTCAAATGCAATTTTACAACCCTGCATTTTACTCTTCTCCCCTCATGATTACTGTTTTTGATATCATATTTCATATCTAATTGTTGTGTGTATTCCTTAACTGCTATTTATGGATATAGATGATTTTACCACTTTTGTCTTTTAACCTTCCTATTAGCTTTGTGTGTGGATGATTTCCTACCTTTACTGTATGTTTGCCTTTAACTATGAGCTTTTTCCTTTCATAATTTTCATGTTTCTGATTGTGGTTTTTTCTTTTTTGCTAACAGAATTTCCTTTCACATTTCTTGTAAAGCCGGTTTAGTGGTGTTGAACTCTTTTAGCTTTTGCTTATCTATAAAGCTTTTGATCTTTCCATAAAATCTGAATGAGAAACTTGCTGGGTAGAGTATTCTTGCTTGTAGGTTTTTCCCTTTCATCACTTTAAAAATATCATGCCACTCCCTTCTGGCCTGCAGAATTTCTGCTTAGAAGTCAGCTGATAGCCTTATGGGAGTTCCCTTTTATGTTATCTGTTGCTTTTCCCTTGTTGTTTTTAACATTCTCTATCTTTTACTTTTGCCATTTTAATTACATGTCATGGGGTGTTCCTCCCTGGGTTAATACTGTATGGGACTGCTTCCTGGCCTTGGATGTCTGTTTTTTTCCACAGGTTAGGGAAGTTTTCAGCTATTTTGTCTTCAAATATGTTCTCAGCCCCTTTCTCTCTTGCTTATCTTTCTGGGACCCTTATAATGGAAATATTAGTGCCTTTGATGTTTCCCAGAGGTCTCTTAAACTGTCCTCATTTCTTTTCATTTTTTTTTCTCTGTTCAGCATCAGTGATTTCCACTTCTTTATCTATCAGCTCACTGATCCACTCCTCTGTATCATTTAGTGTACTGTTGATTCCTTCTAGTGTATTTTTTTTCAGTTATTTTATTCTTCATCTCTGTTTCATTGTTCTTTATATTTTCTAATTCTTTGTTAAAAACTTCTAACTTCATTTTCTCTCAAGTTATTTGATCATCTTTACAATCACTACCCTGAATTCTTTCTTGAGTAGATTGCCTATCTTCACTTCACTTAGTTCTTCTAGGGTTTTATCTCGTTCCTTCGTCTAGAATATATTCCTATGTTGACTCATTTTGCCTAAGTTACTGTTTATATTTTAATCTATCTGGTAGATTGGTTATGTTTTCTGACATTGGAGAAGTGGCCTTTTTTAGGAGATGTCTTATGGGTCCCAACAGCAGACTCCTCTATTGTCACCCAAGCTATATCCTCTAGGGATTCCCCTTATGAGGGCTGCATGGGTCCTTCTATCATGGTGGGCTATCTGGGCAGTCTGCTAGGCTTGGTTTGCCCCAGTCTGGTTGGTTGCCAGGCCCTGCCTTGTGCAAAGCCTGCCAGCTGCTGGTTGCAGGACTGGGTCATGAGGTGGCTGACTGCAGAACCCCAGGGGACCTCAGGGCTAGTGTGGCTCACTGGTGGGTAGCGTCAGGGTCCAGAAGACTCTGGGGCTGTTTCCCACCCACTGCTGGGTGAAGCCATGTCCTGGGGTTAGTGCCAGCCTACTGGTGTGCAGAGCCAGGTCCTGGAGTCCCAGAGCTGATGCCAGATCACTGGTGGTGGAGGGGGGAGTGGTTCCTGACACAGTTGGGTAAGGGGTCTGGGTGTCCCAAAGCTTGTCTTGGCTTGCTAGTTGGCAGGACAGGGCCCACTTGTGTCAGGGCAAGGTCCGGCCTGCTGATGGGCAGGCTGGGTTCACAGGCTGCAGGATTCTGGTTTTCTTGCATCTGGTATCTGCCCCCTGGTAGGCGAGGCTTGTCCAGAGGCTAAAGCAGGCCCTGGAAGGCAGGGCTGGGGCCCAGGAGATTTTAGGCCTGGTACCTGCCCACTGGTGGGTGGTGCTGTGTTCTGGGTCATCTGGTCGGCAGGGTCATATCCAGAGGGGGCCATGGGTTCAGTGGTTCTTAAGGCAGCCTGTATGCTAATGTGTGAGGCCACATCCTTGCCCAGTCAAGTTGCATCAAACCATTGAGGTTTCCCAGCAATGGCATCTACAGGTTGTTGGGCCAGAGTAGGGCTGGGTTCTAGGGCTAATAAGCTAGAGGGAGGATTCCACAATGGTGCTTGCCAGCTTATGTGCTTATTTTCTATGTGTTCATCTTCTTTGGAAAATAACTATTCAAGTCATTTTTTCATTTTATAATCAGGTTACGTTATTGTTGTTGAGCTTTAGAAGTTCTCCATATAATCTGGATATTAATCCCTTATTAGATATGTGATTTGCAAATATTTTCTCCATTCTGTGAGTTGCCTTTTCACTCTGTCGATAGTGTCCTATTATGCACAAAAGTTTTAAATTTTGATTAAGTCCAATTTACCTAATTTTTTTCCTTTTACCATCTGTGTTTTTGCTGTCATATCCAGTTGCCAAACCCAATGTCATGAAGATTTTTCCCTATGTTGTCTTCCAAGAGTTTTATGGTTTTAGATCTTACATGTAGGTCTTCAATCTATTTTGAGTTTATTTTTGTGTGTGGCATAATGGTCCAGCTTCATTCTTTTGCATGTAGATATACAATTTCCCAGTACCATTTGTTGACTTTCCTTTCCCCCACTGAATGGTTTTTGCTCCCTTGTCAAAAACAGATTGGCCACATAGATGAGGACTTATTTCTAGGCTCTCAATTCTGTTCTCTGTGTGTCCTTATGTCAGTACCACAGTGTTTAGATTACTATCATCTTTGTAGTAAGTTTTGAAATCAGGTGTGAGTCCTCCGAATTTTTTTTTTCAAGATTGTTTTGGCTATTTGGAGTCCCATGAGATTCCAAACTAACTTTAGGATTAGTCTTTCCATTTTTGCAAAAAATATTGCTGGGATTTTGATAGAGTTTGTATTGAACCTGTATTTCACTTTGAGTAGTACTCTCATCTTAATAATATTGGGTCTTCCAGTCCATTAACATAAGATGTCTTTCCATTTATTTTTGTCTTCTTTAATTCCTTTCAGCAATGCTTTGTAGTTTTCAGTGCACAAATCTTTTCCTTCTTGGTTAAATTTATTCCTAAGTGTTTTATCCACTTATTTTCTGATGCTATGCAAATGGAATGTTTTCTTAATTTACTTTTGGATCATTCATTGTTCTAGTGTACAGAAATGTAACTGATTTTTGTGTCTTAATTTGGATCCTGCAACTGTCTTGGTTTATTAACAACTTCCCTGAGTTAGCTGCGTGTGCATGTGTGTGTCTGTGTGCACGTGCAGGCATGCACATGTCTGTAATCTCTGGGGTTTTCTACCAGAGATTAGGGTCAATGTTTGCTTCATATATTGATATTTTGGGGTTTGATGTTCAGTTATATGTTTACAAAATTGTTATATCTTTTTGGTGAATTGACCCTTTGATAAATAATATAATGCCCTTCTTGCCTTCTCCTCTTGGTAAGACTAGATACATTCCCTCTTGTGGAATAAACTTTATCACACAAAGGACCTGATACAGGGTAAACCACAATTTTCTTTGTTATAAGGAGAATTTCACAAGATGGATACATTTCTATGTAATCTCTCCTTCTTCTGCTAAAGGGGATACAACAATATAATGGCAAACAATCCATCACCTCAATTGGATCTGTCCTAGCCTTATCAATAAACTCGTTAATGTGTCTTTTAATTATTCCCAGACAATGGCTTAGTTGTTTCCTGCAAGCAAGTGCCTCCCAGAAACCCAGCATGTTTGTTACAAATGTTTACGATACAAGCAAATGCTATTTAATTTTACTTTGTGTCATATTCTACTTTTTTTACTTTTAAAAATAATTTTAAGTATAGTTAATTTAAAATGTGTTAATTTCTGATGTACAGAAAAGTGATTCAGTTATACATATATATAATCGTTTTCATTTTCTTCTCCATTATGCTTTTAACCTTTATTTTTTTTAACCTTTATTTTTTAATATCTTTATTGGATTATAATTGCTTTACAATGTTAAATTAGTTTCTGCTGTACAACAAAGTGAATCAGCTATATGTATACCTATATCCCCTCCCTCATGAGCCTCCCTCCCACCCTCCCCATCCCACCGCTCTAGGTCATTACAGAGTACCGAGTTGATCTCCCTGTGCTATACCACAGCTTCCCACAAGCTATCTATTTTACACATGGTAGTGTACACATGTTACTACTACTCTCTCAATTCGTCCCACCCTCCCCTTCCCCTCATGTCCACAAGTCTATTCTCTACGTCTGCGTCTCTGTTCCTACTCTGCCCTAGGTTCATCAGTACTGTTTTTCTAGATTCCATATATATGTGTTAACATACAGTATTTGTTTTACTCTTTCTGACTTACTTCACTCTGTATGACAGACTCTAGCTCCATCCATATCACTACAGATGATGCAATTTCATTCTTTTTTATAGATGAGTAATATTCCATTGCATATATGTACCACATCTTGCTTTACCCATTCATCTGTGGATGGTCATTTTGGTTGCTTCCATGTCCTGGCTATTGCAAACAGTGCTGCAATGAACAATGGGGTGCATGTATCTTTTTGAATTATGGTTTTCTCAGGGTATATACCCAGTAGTGGGATTGCTGGGTCATATGGTAGTTCTATTTTTAGTTTTTAAAGTAACCTCCACACTGTTCTCCATACTGGCTATATCAATTTACATTCCCACCAACAGTGCAGGAGGGTTCCCTTTTTACACACGCTCTCCAGCATTTATTGCTTGTAGATTTTTTGATGATAGCCATTCTGACCAGTGTAAGGTGATACTTCATTGTGGTTGTGATTTGCATTTCTCTAATGATTAGTGATGTTGAGCATTTTTCATGTGTTTGTTGGTCATCTGTATGTCTTCTTTGGAGAAATGTCTATTTAGGTCTCAAGTGGGTCTCTTGTAGACAGCATATATATGGGTTTTGTTTTTGTATCCATTCAGCCAGTCTGTGTCTTTTGGTTGGAGTATTTAATTCATTTACATTTAAGGTGATTATTGATATGCATGTTCCTATTACCATTTTCTTAATTGTTTTGGGTTTGTTTTTATAGGTCTTTTCCTTCTCTTGTGTTTCCTGCCTAGAGAAGTTCCCTTAGCATTTTTTGTAAAGCTGTTTTTGAGGTGCTGAATTCTATTAACTTTTGCTTGTCTGTAAAGCTTTTGATTTCTCTGTCAAATCTGAATGCAATCCTTGCTGGGTAGTGTAATCTTGGTTGTAGGTTTTGCCCTTTCATCACTTTAAATATATCCTGCCACTACCTTCTGGCCTACAGAGTTTCAGCTGAAAGATCAGCTGTTAACCTTATGGGGATTCCCTTGTATTTTATTTATTGCTTTTCCTTTGTTGCTTTTAATATTTTTCTTTGTGTTTAATTTTGGTTAGTTTGATTAATATGTGTCTCGGCGTTAATATGTTAATAGGTGTCTCAGTGTCTTGAAGGTCTTTTCCTTCTCTTGTGTTTCCTGCCTAGAGAAGTTCCCTTAGCATTTTTTGTAAAGCTGTTTTTGAGGTGCTGAATTCTATTAACTTTTGCTCTTTTAATATTTTTCTTTGTATTTAATTTTTGATAGTTTGATTAATATGTGTCTTGGCGTGTTTCTACTTGGATTTATCCTGTATGGGATTCTCTGTGTTTCCTGGACTTGACTATTTCCTTTCCCATGTTAGGGAAGTTTTCAACTACAATCATCTCTTCAAATATTTTCTCAGACCCTCTCTTTTGGGCCCTTGTAATTCGAATGTTGGTGCACTTAATATTGTCCCAGAGGTCTCTGAGAATGTCCTCATTTCTTTTCATTCTTTTTTCTTTATTCTGCTCTGCTGCAGTTATTTCCACCACTCTATTTTCCAGCTCACTTATCCATTCTTCTGCCTCAGTTATTCTATTGATTCCTTTTAGTGTATTTTCCATTTCAGTTATTGTGTTGTTCATCACTGATTGTCTGTTCTTTAGTTCTTCTAGGTCCCTGGTAAACATTTCTTGTATCTTCTCCATCTGTGCCTTCATTCTGTTTCTGAGATTTTGGATCACCTTTACTATCATTACTCTGAATTCTTTCTCAGGTAGTTTGCCTCTTTCCTCTTCATTTATTTGGTCTTATGGGTTTTTATCTTGCTCCTTTGTCTGCAAGATATTTCTCTGTCTTCTTTTTCTAATTTACTGTGTTTGAGGTCTCCTTTCCCCAAGCTGCAGGGTTGTAGTTCCTCTTGCTTCTGTTCACTGCCCCTGGTGATGAGGTTGGTCCAGTAACTTGTGTAGCCTTCCTGATGAGAGGAACTGGTGCCTGTGTTCTGGTGGGTGGAGCTGAGTCTTTTCCCTCTGATAGGCAGGACCTTGTCAGTGGTGTTTTGGGTTGTCTGTGACCTTAGTATGACTTTAGGTAGCCTGTCTGCTGATAGGTGGGTTTGTGTTCCTGTTTTGTTTGTTGTTTGGTGTGAGGTGTCCAGCGCTGGGAGCTGCAGGCAGTTTGGTGCAGCCAGGTCTTGTATTCAGATAGAGGTCTCCTTGAGAGCTCTCGCTGATTAATATTCCCTTGGGCCAGGAATTCTCTGGTGGTCCAGCATCCTGGACTCAGCGCTCCCTCCCCAGAAGCTCAGGCCTGACTTCCAGTAGGGGAGCCAAGACCCTGCAAGTCACTCATTATGGCAATAAAGGGGATTAAGAAAAAAAAAAGACAAACAAAACCCCAGACAAATAGTAAAAGTAAAATCAAACAAACAGAAACTGAAACAAGGAAACACGCACACACACAAAAGAAACAAAAACAGAACAAAATAAAACAAAAGGCAAGAGGACAACCAGACAAGCAAAAGAATCCAAAAACGAAATCAAACAATTAAAAACAAAACTAAGAAAGACAGAAAGCCAAAAACCAAAACCAGAGCAGAGTGCCAGCTGAAGAATAAAGCAAAGAAACAACACTAACCAACAAAAATGATTTTTAAAAAAGAGGAAAAAACATAGAACAACAGAAAAGTAAAGTAGAAATAGAAATATAAAAAATATATTGAAGAAAAAGAAAAAAAAACAAAAGAGGGAAAAGAACACAGAACCAAAAAGCAAAGTAAAAGTAGAAATATATAAAAAATAAATATATTAAAAAACAAGAAAATTCCAAGAGTAAATAAAACAAACAATAAGAACCAGAAAAAAGAGAAAAAACAGAACAACAGAACAAATCAAAACATAATAAAAGTAAGAGTAATAATAATGTTTTCCTGGGGTCTCAGCTGTCAGTGTCCTTGCCCCCACTGTGAGCCACAGCCCACCTCCACCTCCCCAAGGGGCCCTCCATTGCCTCTGGGCTGGTCTCTGGACCTGTTGTGGGCCCTGTGGGGACCACTCAGACTCTGATCTGGTCGAACTCCCATGTGTGCTTGCTCCCAAAGTCCACAGCTGCCAGAGCTTGACCATTTCTTTTGTGGGAGTTCTCATTGTCTACTCAAATATTCCATAGATGCAGGTCTACCTAGCTGATTGTGGGGATTTAACCTTCAGCTTGTGCAGCTGATGGGAAGATTTTCAATCCTCTTCCTTGGTCACCCTGCCCCTGGGGTTCAGCTTTGGTTTTATCCCCACCTCCGCATGTGGGTCACAAAGGGTCTGCTCCTGGAGTGGCCCTGGAGCACTGGTGTCTGCCCTGGTGAGGACAGGGCATGGAGGTGGTATCGCTGCTTGGGTTGTGGGAGACCAAGCAGTGCCAAAGTAGGGAAGCTGGCGGCCATGGGTGTAAGCAATATGGCCCTAGTGAAGGCCTTTTTTTTGCACCTGGTGGCAGGTGTGTGAGGACCAGCCCTAGGAGGGCTTTTACTATTGTCCATCAGCAGATCCTGGCATATGGGGAGAGAGAGGCTACAATAATGGCTCCACCCCCTGCGTGTGACTCAGCAGTAGCGCCCTGCTTCCATGGCAGTCTGGTCTTCCTCCGTAGGCATTTCCTGTTGCAGATTTCCTCCCTCCCATCCCCTCAGTTTGTCTCCCTGCAGCAAACAGCAGTCCTCGCCCCAGGCCTGCTCTCCAATCCCTACACTCCATCTCCCAGCCACCTTGCACACCAGTGAACACACACTCGTCTGTGGTACAGTAGGGCTGTGGCCCAGGCTGTCTGTGTAGTTCTCACTCTGTCCTGTCTGTGACAGACTGGCCGCTTCACCCTCCTCCAACAGCCTTAAATGCTTCCCTTCTGTCCCAACCAATTTCCCCATTGGAGGGGGGGCTTCCCCAGATGCAGGAATCTCTCCTCTGCTTCAACTCCCCACCCTGGGGTGCCGGTCCCATCCCGCTTCCTCTTCTCCTTCTCCCTTCTTTCTTTCGTCCTATCCAGTTATGCAGGGATCTTTATAATCCTTTTCAGTGTTCCAGGTCTTCTGCTAGTGTTCAGCTGGTGTTCTGTGAGAACTGTTGCATCTGTAGATGTATTCCTGATGCATCTGTGGAGAGAGATGAACTCCATGTCCTCCTACTCCTCCACCATCTTGGATCCTCCAATCTCTACTTTGTTTTAATGCAACAAGAGATTTTATAATCTGAGAATGGATTATGTCTTGGGGAAAATTTGGCCAATACTGTGTATATAACATGCTTTTAATATCTGTTACTGGTGATGGTAGAGAGAATGATGATGTGTGTGTTTGGCAGGAGGTGGAATGGTGAACACACTAACTAGTAAAACTTTTAAGGAAAAATAATGATGACATATTGTTTTTGTACCCCAAAATATCATTGTTAGTAATATCTGTGAGGTTTAAAATTTACTCTGAAATATCTGGAAATTTTCATGGAAATTCTAGAAAGCTCGGTTGTTTGGATTCAGTTATAACTTTAATAAGGGAAAATAATTTATGCTGTGCAATTAAAAGAAAATTATCAACTAAAAATATATATAATGCCCTTCTTTGTCTCTTGTAACAGTTTCTGACCTAAAGTCTATTTTGTCTGATATCAGTATAGCCACCCCAATTCTCTTTTGGCTACTATTTTCAGGGAATATCTTTTTCCATCCCTTCCCTCTCATCAAATTTGTGTCTTTATATGTAAATAAGTCTTTTATAAACAGCATACAGTTGGATCATTTAAAAATTCATTCTGCTAATCTCTACCCTTTGATTAAAGAGTTTAATCCATTTTTGAAAGTAATTACTGATAAGCAAGGACTTACCTCTGCTATTTTGCTATCTGCTTTCTGTATGTTTTATAGCTTTTTTTGTTCCTCATTTCTTCCATTACTTCCTTCATTTGTGTTTAATTTTTGTGGTGACCCATTTTGATTCCCTTTTCATTTTATTTTGTGTATACTTATTTTATAGGTATTTTTATTATGGTTACCATGGGTATATTACATATAATATCCTAAAGTTCTAACAATTTAATTTGAATTGATACCAATTTAACTTTAATCACATACAAAAATGCTACTCCCAAACAGCTCCAACTCTCTCCTTTATGTTACTGGTGTCACAAATTACATCTTTATAGATTGTATGTACAATAACAAAGACATAATTTTTTTTATCTGTTTGTCTTTCAGAACCTGTTGAAAAAGAAAAGGTTAGAAACCAAAATTACAGTACTGGCTCATATATTTGCCCACATACCTACTTTTAATGGAGTTCTTAGTTCTTCATATGGATTCCAGTTACTATCTGTCGTTTCTTCATTTCAGTCTGAAGGAGTTCCTTTATCATTTCTTGTAGGGCATGTGTGGTGGTAATGAACTCCCTAAGTTTTTGTTTATCTGGGAATATCTTAACTTCTCCCTCATTATTAAATGAACATATTGCTGGGTATAGAATTCTATGTTGACCATTTTTTTCTTTTAGCACTTTAAATATATAATTCCAGTGCCTTCTTGCTTCCAAGATTTCTGATTAGAAATCACCTGATAACTTCATTGAGGATCACTTATATGCAGTAAGTGCCTGAAATTAAGCCTTTTTATTGTAATGTAAATGCCTAACATTAAGATTTGATTGCCAAGGCATCAATTTCAAACAAGCATATTGTCAGCTATATGATCCAGGCATTATCTAAAAAACTAGATGAGGAATCAGACCTCCTTCATCTATGAAGTTCCCCTTTTAGAAACCCCTGAGTAACCTAGATAACTGACCGCTTCAGTGACCTTGTTTTTCCCTTCCTGTGCCTAAATTCCCAGTCTTAAGTTTCAAATTTGCCAATAAAGAGTGAACCTTGAAACCCCAGACAACCCACACTTGACCCCAATAAATTCAGAACCCCAGGTCCATCCTCTCGATCTGTGACCATGTTGTGTGGCTCTCAGCTGTGTTGTGTACCCTCCAGGACGTGTGAGTAATAAAGCTTGTTTTTTCAAAGTTCTCTGATAGTTGTTGCTGAGGTGCATCTTGCAATCATAATAAGAATCACAAGGGTTAGTCCTGCTGCAACACTGCATTCGGTCAGGGAAATATCTGTGGGAGCTTGACATAAGTAGTATAGGCCCAGGTGAGTGCCTCAGGCATTCTGAGCCAATAACAACACTACTGATAGGCTGAGACTGACATGAAATGAACCGCTTCTCTCTAGCTAATTTGAAGATTCTCTTTGTCTTTTGCTAGTTTCATTATAATGTGTCTCAGGGTGCGTTTCTTTGAGTTTATCCAACATGGAGTTTGTTCACCTTCTTGAATTTGTAGATTCATGTATTTCAATAAATTTTGGAAAATTTAAGCTATTATTTCTCTTTTTTTAACATCTTTATTGGAGTATAATTGCTTTACAATGGTGAGTTAATTTCTGCTTTACAACAAAGTGAATCAGTTATACATATATATATATTCCCATATCTCTTCCTTTTTGCGTCTCCCTCCCTCCCACCCTCCCTATCCCACCCCTTTAGGTGGTCACAAACCACCGAGTTGATCTCCCTGTTCAGCAGTAGTTTTGTTCTTCTTCCCTGACCCAAGTTCCAGTTGTACCTAGAGCAAGCCATGGCTTTCCCAGTTACCTGCATCCCTGTATGAAGCAGCTCAGTATCTGAGCAGTGAGGTCCCTAGAAGATAGTGAGCAAGTCCAATCCTGTTGGAATCACCCAGGGAAGCAAACAGTGTTCTAGACATTGGATTCTGCGGCCTCATCACCAAGGTGATGCAGCCAAACATACTGTGTCTAGGACTTGGGCAGTTTCTGAATTTTCTGAACTATGTGAAATCCAGTTATTTATTTTCTTTGTTTGCATCCATCCATATTAAATACATACATAAGCTTTTAAAAATGCAAATTTGACACTTTTTGTCTCATTTATCAGGATAGTTCAGGTATTTCAGATAAATGTGGTATTTTAACTCTAATGATTCATGTAGAATCTCATTTCTCTAATTCTCTTTGCATGAGCACATGTGAGTCTACATAGCTTACTTAGATTACCAAAAAAATGCTTAATAACATGACAGATAGATAGATAATAGATAATAGATAATAGACAGATGATAGATAGATAGATGATAGATAGGTAGATAATAGATAGATAGATGATAGATAGATGGTAGATAGATAGATAGATAATAGATAGATAGATGATAGATAGGTAGATAATAGATAGATGATAGATAGATAATAGATATATAGATAGGTAGATGATAGATAGATGATAGATAGATAGATAATAGATAGATGATAGATGATAGATAGATTTTAATTTCTTTCATCAGTGTCTTCTAATTTTCTGCATACAGGTCTTTTGTCTCCTTAGGTAGGTTTATTCCTAGGTATTTTATTCTTTTTGTTGCAATGGTAAATGGGAGTGTTTTCTTAATTTCACTCTCAGATTTTTCATCATTAGTGTATAAGAATGCCAGAGATTTCTGTGCATTAATTTTGTATCCTGCTACTTTACCAAATTCATTGATTAGCTCTAGTAGTATTCTGGTAGCATCTTTAGGATTCTCTACGTATAGTATCATGTCTTCTGCAAACAGTGACAGCTTTATTCTTCTTTTCTGATTTGGATTGCCATTATTTCTTAAAATAATATTTCTGCCCATTTCTCTCTCTTCTTCTGGGACTACCATATTGTTCCCTTGATGGTGTTTCACAAGTCCCTTAGACTCTATTCACTTTTCTTCATTTATTTCTTATCTGCTCCTCAGAGTTGATGATTTCAATTATCCTATCTTCAGAATAATGGATTCTTTCTTATGCCTGCTCAAATTTGCTGTTGAGTATCTCTAGTGAATTTTTCATTTCAGTTATAGTACTTTAGATCTCCATAATTTGGTTTCTTTTGATAATTTGTTACTATTGATTCACATTTGTTCTTACATAATTTTCCTTATTTCCTCAAGTTGTTTGTCCATGCCTTCCTTTAGATCTTTGAGCATATTTAAGACAGTTGTTTTAAACTCTTTGTTCCTGGGCTTTCTTGAGGATGGTTTCTAGCAATTTATTTAGTTCCTTTGAAGGGGTCATGCTTCCTTGTTTCTGTGTATCACTGTAATTTTTTTTATTGTTAAAACTGTTCATTTGACTATTATAATATTGTACCTCTTTCATCAGAGTTTGCTGTTTATTTTTTTATTGTTGAAGACTGTAGTACTCCATTTGTCTTGAGAATTTTCCACCTATTTTTGCAGAAACTATTGTTTGCTGTGTTTCATCACTGAAATCTGTTCCCTTAGCTCATGTTTAGCTAATGTTTTAACAGACATCTCTTGAATGCCAAGAGCTCTCATAGGCTTTGCAAATTGGCTTTGTGCTGGAGCAGTCATTCAACACTTACTCAAGCTTGCTCTGAGCCTAGAGATCAACTCACGTGAAAGCTTAAAGTCTTCTTAGAGCTTTCTGAGCATGCATCTTGCCTGGGTATGCAGGTGGCTTTCTAAAGTTCCTTGTATACATGGGCTGCTTTTGAATGTATTAATTTCTCATGTAGTCTCACTCTAGCTTCTCCTCCAGACCTTAAATGGCCTATTATATGTTTCCACCTGTAATCTCTTGCTCCAGGCATCTGTGAATCTTGTGACTATTAATAGCAGTGCCTACCACTTTTCTGCCTGAGTTTCAAGTTATATGAAACATACAAGTATCTTGTATTCCCCCAGGTTAAAAAAGATGTACACAGTAACTTGTAAATAAGGTCTGCTCTGTTCCCTGGCTCAAGGGAGGGAACTGGGAACCAGACTGCTACTGCTTCAACACCAAAACTACCATCATGCCCTGGAGGGGTTAGGGAAGGAATGAGTAAAAATGCTACAAAACTTTTCTATTAGTTTTAAGATGTCTTTTTCTTAATCAGATATTGGCTTGGTTGCTATAAAACTTTGTTTTCCACAGCTATGACAAAGTTGGTTCAGAAAGCTTCCTGCATGGTTTTTTTTTTTTTTTTTCCCAATATTTCTGTGGGGAAATGAGCTTGGAGCTTCCTGCTCCACAGTTTTACTCATTTAGCTGAACAAATAGATTTTTAAAGGTTTTTTTAATTACTGAATTTTAGTTTTGTTCATATTATTTGCAATTTCTAGTTTTACTGAATTGTGAAATTTCTACTCCGAGGAATTTATTGAAGTTTTTTGTTGCTGTAATATACTTTTATATTTTCTACACATACCATCAGCACTGGTTTATTCTTTATTTCCAGAGGACAGTTTGAAAGATGTATCTAGATATGTATTACATTCACTTTATAAAATATGCTATGTATGTATTCTAGGCCAGAGTTTCTCAAATTTGTCACTATTAACATTTTGGACCAGATAATTCTTGGTTGGGCACGTGTGTGGTGGGGGTGGTGATGGTTGTCCTGTGCATTACAGGATGTTTAGCAGCATCCCCAGCCTCTTCATGAGATAAAAGTAGTATCTTCTCCTTAGTTGTGACAACTAAAAATGTCTCTAGACATTGCTAAATGTCCTATGGTGGGTAAAATCATCCTCTGTTGAATACCATTGTTCTAGAGTATGGACTGGCAAACGCTTTTTGGTAAAAGGCAAGATAATCAATATTTTAGGCTTTGCAAGCCATATGGTCCTTGTCACTGGTCAACTACACCTTTGTAGTATGAAGACAGTGCTGACAATACATAAAAGAACTAGAGTGGCTGAGTTCCAAAAAATTTAATTTAGAAAAAGAAGTGTCAGGTTGCACTTGGCTCAAGGACTGTAGTTTGCCAACACTTGTTTTAGAATTTCATTTATTCTCCACTATATCTGGTATAAAACCAGAAAGGTATATTAAGATCTACTATATCTAATATGTTTATCTTTTACATTATACCTCTTACAATTGTCGTTTTAGGGATCCTGATAACTTATTTCATGCACAGATAATCAAAACATTTATTGTCCTTTTAAAATGGTCTTTAAAACACATCATTCAAGTGCCCTTTTTCTGATTTCATATTATTTTGCCTAAATTCGAACTTTAGCAGCCTGGTAAATGAACCTTGATTTATTTGTACATTTATTGGCTTATTAAATTTCCTGTTTTATATTTCAAACTTTCTACATTATTTTTTAGGTATAACTCTTTGGTACAATCTGATAGCACTTATTTAATAGGTAACTTAACTCCTTTAAGTAAGTTGAGTGGCAGATATATTTGTTTTAGTTTATGTTCAGCTATGTTATAAAGAAGTCTTTTTAGTAAATAGTTCTGTTTTCATGGCTCTGTTAATTTTTCTTCTAAAAATTAGGAAGATTGTGTTTTTGCTCTAGTAGGTACTTTTATAATTATAAACTTGTGTATTTTTTAATCTTCTACTTACTTAGACAGTAACTAGTAATTCCATATTATAGAACCAATGATGAAATCAGTGTTTCTCCTCTCCTTAAATCCTTTAATGCCCAATTTTAGTGCCTTTTCTAATATTTCTTAGTGTTTATCATTTTACAATTAAATAAAAATCCTATAACTCGGTTTGTCAGTTGTAAATGATACACTTGGACTCCCAGCCTTTAAAGATCAGAAAATCAGTATGCTAGTATTGCATTGGTTATGTTATACCGTCATCTTCCACATTGTACTGGATCTATTCTTTGTAAACTACCAAAGACACAGGCCTCTAAAAATTCCCACCTAGGGAATTCCCTGGTGGTCCAGGGTTAGGACTCCATGCTTTCCCTGCTGAGGGTGCAGGTTTGATCCCTGGTTGGGGAACTAAGATCTCACAAGCCATGCAGCATGGCCAATAAATAAATAAAATTAAAATTCCTACCTATAACTGATCACTTTGGATCTACTTTTCCCTGGATACCTTCTTCTAGTACTCAGTAACTCACCTGAGTAGCTCCTATTTAGACATTCTTCCTCTAATAACCATGGATCTTCTCCTTCCTCCAACTTGAAGGTCACAACTGGGTTTCTAGAGCAATACTCTAGAAGTGGAAAAGAATTTATAATTTGGATCAGCTACATGGGCTTCAATACTTCTGAATATAAAGGAAGGTACAGCTTCAGGAACTATACAATGAAGGTGCTCATTTGACCTTTTTGAGGAGGTGACAGAAGGAATGAATCTTCTTAAATCCCTGAATCATCTTAGTACTAAATAATTAAATTCTAAAAATAGTCCATGTGTGGGGTTTTTGTTTGTTTGTTTGTTTTGCGGTACGCAGGCCTCTCACTGCTGTGGCCTCTCCCGTTGCAGAGCACAAGCTCCGGACGCACAGGCTCAGCGGCCATGGCTCACGGGCCCAGCCGATCCACGGCATGTGGGATCTTCCCGGACCGGGGCACAAACCCGCCTCCCCTGCATCAGCAGGCGGACTCTCAACCACTGCGCCACCAGGGAAGCCCCATGTGTGGGGTTTCATACAAGGGACTTCATGGGGACTATGACTTTACCTCCTCATGTCAAACAAGTAGAAAATCATAAAAATGGAACAATAGGCAGTGCAGGACAGGAATTCTTAAGAAAAAGGAAACAAATTAGGTGAATCCCATTATTGCCACAGTATAGAAACTTTCTATGCCACAACACAGTAAGGGAAACCAAAGAGAGCCTGACACTCTCAGTAAGTTGAGGAGACAGAGTTAGTAATTTAGGAATGCCAGGGCAACTAGAATCTGCAAGACAAAATACTGGAGGGGAAAGAGCTGTAGTAAGGAAGAGCTGTAGAAATCTGCAGAAAGATCTCCTTGAGTCTTTGGCTGACTAGAGACTTGTGCATGCATGTAAGGAAACTACCTGAGACTGGGGAAAGAATCACTGGGAAGGAGTAGGATGATAAATCACCAAAGCACAGACAGAGATGGGAAGCTTGTTATCCTACCAGCCAGAGTAGAAAAATCTCTTAATTCATGGAGGACTCAGTAGAATCACCTGAAAGATCTGCCTTAGTACAGGAGCAAAGTCAGCCCTAGACTGCTCTGAATCCAAGAGAACAAAGCTGTAGATCTTGAAAGGATAAAACTAATTCCAAATAACTTAACTTTATTCCAGAGAAAGCCCCCAGATATTTTAAAATATCGAAAAATACAGCACCTGACAAATTAAAATCCATAACTAGCAACCAATAAAAAATTATGAAGTATCAAAAGAAGGCACATATGATGCTTAACCAGGAGAAGAGTCAATCAAAAGAAACAACAGGATATGACACATATGATAAAAGTAGCAGTTAAGAACAAGAGAATAAACAGGATTGTATTCTTGAGGCATTCACATGGTAAGGTCTGTTCACCCACTAAGAGGAGGTGGCTGTAGTTCTCCAGTATCACATCTCTGTACAGGATACTCTGAGCAGGGCCCAGGTGTTTCCACTCCTGGGTTAAATCCACAGTCACATCCTTGAATGACACTCATGCCTGTAATAGCACATTTCTGATTAATCTGAAGGGTTTAGAAACAGGTAACATATAAAATACCTTTGAAAACTCTTGTGATGTTTACTGTTGAGAGTTTAAAGCAAAATATTGTAAAATAATAAATAAAATTATAAATTTGTACAGCCCTAATTTTGTCTTATACTTTGGGGGCATCACATAATTAGTACAAATATTATTGTCATGCCCTAATTCATTTGTATATATTTTTAAAATATGTACTTATAATCTCAGTTAATATACTACCAAGAAAGCTTAGTGCCTTTTTTAAAAAACATTTTATTTATTTATTTTATTTTATTTTTTGGCTGCACCGTGTGTTAGATGCAGCACGCGGGATCTTCCTTGAGGCATGTGGGATCTTTCATCGTGGCTTGCAGGTTTCTCTTCAGTTGTGGTGTGTGGGCTTCTCTCTAGTTGCAGCCTGTGGGTTTTCTCTCTCTAGTTGTGGTGTGCAAGCTCCAGGGCACGTGGGCTCTGTAGTTTGTGGCACGTGGGCCCTCTAGTTGAGGTGCGTGAGCTCAGTAGTTGTGGTGCGCAGGCTTAGTTGCCCCGTGGCATGTGGGATCTTAGTTCCCCAACCAGGCATTGGATCTGTGTCCCTTGCATTGGAAGGCGGATTATTTACCACTGGACCACCAGGGAAGTCCCAAAGCTTAGTGTCTTTTTAAAGATAAAGTCATTATAAATAGGGTTCCTATAATCATTATTTATACACCAATGGCTTATACACCTGAGCACTCTAGGTTACACACATCCTCAGCCAGAGCCTCTGCTGGGGTAATGGGGGGATCAATGAATAGATGCGTGTAAGCCCTGGAGGGAATACTCAGAACCAGACCTGTATTTCAGGAGCTCATATTTATACTCAATAGATTTCCAGCAGAGGTACCATGGCAATCCAATGAACAAAGTACATATTTCTCAACAAATGGTGCTATAATTTTCAAACATATATAAGGGGAATAAAAAGGTAAAATGCTTTTGGCCATATTACGCAAATATTTCTTAGATAGGACAAAAAAGCATATATCATTGTTATTTACTGAATTGTGTCCCCCAAAATTCATATGTTGAAGCCCTAACCCCCAATGTGACTGTATTTGGAGACAGGGTCTTTAAGGAGGTAATTAAGGTTAAATGAAGTTAAAATAGGTGGGGCCCTAATCTGATAGGACCAATGTCCTTATAAGAAGAGGAAGAGACACCAGAGATCTCTCTCTTTCTGTGTGTGTACAGAGGAAAGGCCATGTGAGAACACAGCAATAAGGTGGCCCTCTGTGAGCCTGGAAGAGTTGGTTCACCAGGAACCAACACTGATGACATACTGATATTGGACTTCCAACCTCCAGAGTTATAAGATAAGATATTTCTGTTGTTTAAGCCACCCAGTGAGTTATATTCTGTTATAGCAGCCAGCATAGACTAATACATTCATAAAAGAAACTGAAAAAGTTATGAAAAATTGATAAATTTAAAACCTCTGCTCTTTGAAAAATACTGTTAAGAATATGAAAAAAACTAAAACTGAGAGAGACTATCTACAAATCACGTATCTGTGGAAATATTTTTACAGAACATATGTTTAAGTCTCCAATCAAATAGGCACCTTCACCAAAGAGTAATGGATAATGAACAAAAACATGCTTATTATTAGGCATTAGAAAAATTCAAATTAAAACTAAAATGAAATACCATTACAAACTTAAAATAATGGCTCAAATAAAAAACCTGATATTGTTAAATGCTGGTGAACATACAGAGTAACCAGGACCCTGACACATTGCTGATGGGAATGCAAACTAGGACAGCCACTTTGGAAAACAATTTGCATTTTCTTATGACATTAGACATATAATTATTATGAGACCCAGCAAATCCACTCACTCCTTCACATTAACCCAAGAGACTGAAGACACATGTTCACACAAAGAAACCTGTATATGAATATTTATGGCTGGAAATAACCCAAATATGCATCAACTGGTGAATGGATAAATAAACTGTGGAATAGCCACACAACAGATGACTACTCATCAATAGAAAGGAACAAACTACTGAAACATGGACCGGAAACAGAGTGAATGGCACTGTTTGACTCCTGGATCTGTCACAATAATTGGCCCTGGACAATTCACTGACACTCTCAGGTCTAATTTCTTTAAAGTTTTAAATGAGTCAGAGGTAGATGACCATAGAAACCTTTCAGGAACCATCACTATGGGACTCTGTGAAGTCAGGATAGTGCCACATGTGTGACAGCAGCATCTGTAAAAGGGCAATTTAGGGAGAGTGGAGACAGCATTTCCTCCCTCTGCCTGGTTATCCTTTACTCCCAGACCTCAACCTCACTAGCTCTCGAACAAAGTGGCCTTTCCTGAGCAGACTGCACCTGGGCCACCCCAGCTCACCTTGCTCTTTTCAAGATTGGCCCAAACACCTAACTGTCACACCATGTGGTGGCTTCTGAATGTGGTGGCATTACCAAGTCTGGCTCATTCCTGGCAGAAGGATCAAGAACTACTTCTTGATCTTGTGCAGACCTGCTCCTGGGCTCTTCTGCCTCCAATCTGTAGCTCTGGAGAGAGGTCTAAGGTCAGGGGGTGCTCTCTTCCAAGTAAGACTCCTTTACTAGAGTCCCCCTGCTTCCTACTTCACAAGAGCTGCTGTGCTCTAAAATGAATTTCTCAGGAGCTGGAATCTAGTCCTAGGCCACAATTTTAAGGCCAGAAAGCTGACCTTCTTGGAATTCATTATAATCTTAGACTGAAAACACAGCCTGAAGTGCATGAGGGGATAGGAGGCTCTGTCTGACTCAAAGGATCTGAGGAGACAACAGAAATCCCAGAATACATTTGACATATGGTAGGATTCCACCTACATTCACTTACTATTATATCCCTGCAGATTTGGGGACAAGTTACTCTGTTAGGTGCTGTGAAGCCTGCAGTGCTGATTTCTGGCAGATGTGATATTTAGACAAAGCCTGAGATTGGAAGTAAAGCACACCTGCCCTTGAATCCAGACTCCCTCATTGCTAGCTTGTGACCTGAGCCATCAGTCCACTAACCTGAGCTTCAGTTATTTTTAATGCAGATGGTTATACAGACCTCACAGAATGGTTGAGGTTTATACATACGCCAACCAATAAAAAGAAGGAAGTGTCTTCTAAGTATAATAGCAGTTGTCACGTACTCAGGGCTTGGTACCCTGCACTAGCCTACCTGATTTACAGGTGATGACTTACCTGAGTTTTAAAACAATGCCATGAAGCAGTCATTATTAATGTCCTTACTGACAGATGAGAAACTTGCTTCTTATCCAGGTTCCTTCTGTCGCCCCTGCTTAAAGGTGACAGAGCTGGAATTTACCTTGGTCTCTCTGGCTCCAGAGCTCGGGCTCCACCGCAGACCCACCGCCTGCGCTTTCTGGCACGCTCACCATTTGAACAAACAAGCACCACGCTCCCTACCACGGCCGCCGCAGGGGCTTTTCTCCGGTCCGGCTGCAGGTGGAGCCAGGCAAACGATCCCCGTACACTCCGGCCTGCATCGAGCACTTGCTCCTGATAAGGGCTCAGCCGCATCTAACACTGGGGTTAAACCTGGGGTCCCCCGGGACTTTCTGCTCCCGCCCTCTGCGTCACAAGCCCACTCCTCTCCAGAAGTTCCCGTGCGGTGCGGAGTCTCCATACCCCCAAATCCACTCTACAGAAGGACAAGCAAGGACCCAGCACCAACTATCAACCAGGGATGAAAGTGCGGAAAGAAGAACGCGCAGCTGGGCCTGCACACGCGCAAATGTAGCCTAGACACTACCCAGAGGGCTGCACGGTGACCCAACCAGATTCAAGACTACATTTCCCATAAATCTCTGTGACTTGCCGTTTCTTTGCAGCGTTTCTTCTTTATTAGACTGTTGCAAGGTGTGCTATATGTTCCCTTCTGCCCAGGTTCTCTCAGAGACCCCAGGCGTTATGGGTTAATTTGAACTTTACTGCCAAATCGCATGGTCTTCCATCACACTCCGAAGGGGAAAACAACAGTTGCCAAAGACGCTGGGAACAATTTGGGAAATTTGAATGTGGAGTGGCGATTAGGAATTGAGCATAATAATGTCAGCGAATATTAGTTACTCAGTTGTTACATGGAATTATATTGATTGACTGGAAAATGTATTGATTTCGTAAAGGCATGCATAAGGACACGGTTTGCACTGAAGTCATCTTGTTAGTTCATTTTATAAAATTTGAGCAAAAACTAATTAAAGCAAATACAGGAAAAGGTTAGGTTTCTTAAGTTGATGGAGGGCATAGCTATTTATGGATACTCATTTTACCATTTTCTACTTTTTTGTTGTCTAGGAAAAATTAATAGCTGATCTAGGAGAAAGAATTTTATTCAAGCCAACCTGTGGATTACAGACCTGGAAACAGTCTTTCAGAAAACTGAGGACTATCCCACCTGTTAGAAGTCAAAGTCATAGTCATATACATTTTCGAGACAAAGGATGGTACGTCAAAATGACACACTGATATTTTACATAAAGTTCACTAAAGATACATAGTCCAGACCTGCATGTACAAGGGGAGAAGTAGGTCACTATGACCCCTTACAGGATTAGGAAAGGAAAAATTAATCTTCTAAGAAGTTATGTTACTGGTATCAGAAGGAGAAAAAGAAAACATTGATCTTTATGGTGGAGCAGTCATTTCCACCTTTGAGGAGGTCTGGTTAATGTATAATGCAAATGCACACAGCACTTTAGGGCTGGCCTAATAGGGGCAAGGAATATGTTATGCTTAAAATTTCTTGTCCTGCCTTAAGACATAGCTTTTATTCCATCACTGTTTTTCAAATTTTTGTAATACAAAGAAAAGGATAGTCATTCTCTTTCCATCAATGCCCTGTTAAAACTCTAAGTTGCCAAAAGTAGTCAAGATACAAATAAGTTTTGGGAATAAGGCAAATAAGACACTTGAACATTAAGCACAACAGTACCATAAAAGAAAGTATCTGTGACCAACAGAATTTATCTCAGGAAAGGGAAAAGAGCAAATTTCAAAAATGCATAATGTACGAAAATACACACAAAATAAGAAAATGATTATCAAGAAAAGCACTCATTTCTCAGAGGTGACCCTACTGCAGCCTTAGTGAGCAACCTGTTGTTGTTGTTTTTTTTAACCAAATTAGGCACATATGAGCATAATATTATAGGAACATCTTTTAACTAAATTACATATATTGAGCACGTATCTGGTCAATATTATTTCACATCAATCATTTTTTTCTATGACAATGATTGTTAAAGTTTGGTCCTATTCATACAGTGAAAAAAGGAATACAGCCATCAAGAAGTTAGTGCAATTTAAGTGAACAAAGGCATAAAGGTTCAGCAGCTTTCCTAGGAAGCTTTCGTCCCCGCCCACGCCTGGGAACCCCCTTCACCGGGCCGCTCAGCCTCCTCAGAGTGCTGTTGGTGTGGACTGGGCTCGGGGCCAGCGGAGGGGGCGGCGGGCACAGTTTAGCGGGTGCTAAAGATCTCTCCTCGCTGCTCCCCAGGCCCCGGCGCCACCGACGCAGCTCCCTTGGCGCGTCCTCCGGCCTAGCTCCACGTCGCTTGCGGAATCCTCCACAGTCCTGCGTCTGGGCGCGTCCTCCTGCCTTGCTTGGCTGGATCTGGAGGCGTCTTCCGGCGCAGCTCTGCCAGAGCGGCTATGGAGGCGCGGGTCTGGGCGCATCCTCAGCCGCCCAGGACGAGTCTGCTGGCGTGCTCCGATGCCTGCGTCTTGGGGGACAGATGCAGCCGGGATCTAGGCACGTCTCCCGTGAGGTAAGCTCCTGCCACCGCACCCACACCCTCCAGGCCCCGGGCCAGCGTGAAAGGAGTCTGGGTTTACCTCAGCTGGGAAAGGAGTCTTGTATTTTGGTCAGTTCCCGATGGTCATGAGTATGACCTCAGGTGGCCTCGGCCTGCGGCGGCTTTAAGCAGGATTTCGGTTTCGGCCAGAGACTGAGGTCGGGCAGTGGCAGTGAGATCACTGAATCCTAGTCACCTGACCACCAGGGACCAGTGGCCAGTGACAAGGCCCTGGCCTGTCAGCTGTGCAGAAATGAATTTCCACATAGAGACGGAAAGTAGTGAAACAAGCAAAGTGTTTATTAGGAGGAAAAAGAGTACATATGTGCGGAGAGACACACGGGCGGCCTCAGGTAGAGTCACGCCCTCCCGGTAGTTTGAATCACTTTTATGGGGCATTTCTTCCGGGTTTCCTTTGGCCAATCATCTTGCTTTGCCTGGTTCTGAGTCTGTATATGGTATATCTCAGGGTCCTCCCATGGGCGCATCTCTTAGCCAAGATGGGTTCTAGCGAAAAGGCCTATGGGTAGGTTGGTATCACTTACTATGGAGTGGCGCCTCCTCCCTTTTTGACCTCCAAGGAGCCTTTCTGCACTGTGTGTAGTCAGGGAGGTCTCCTTGACTTCGAGAATGAGGAATATGTGGTCTTTTATCTCTTATCTGTGCAGATCCCAGCCTCCATCCATCATCCCAGCCTCCTCCATCATCCTCCATTGTGGAGTTTCTGTCCACAGGGGAGAAACTGTTCAGCCTGGGGCCCATCTGTCTCCTGCTTCAGGTATGTCCCCTTAATTAGACTGAATTTTCCATCTTTGCAAAAATGAACCCTACTCTGTCATGTGGACTCTTTGGGAAGAACAAAAAAAGTATTATCTATAAAAAATGCAATTGGTTTATTAATAATCAAATACCCATTTTTGTTAAGTGCAGCTTTCTAGATAAATATCCTTGAACTCACTGTGAAAGCTAAGTGTGACAGTATAGTAGACGGTCAACCCAACTACATTTATTAGTGTTGTAATAAGCTTTGCAACTTGATATTTTATCACCCTTATGTTATGTGCTGAGCAAGGCTATTAAATAAGCCTTGTTATTTTTTAACCACTTGAGTTGTTCCTGTTTATTTTTTAATGTAAGTATATTTAAATGTTTCTTTTTAAATTATAAATACATGCTGGATAATGGAATTTACCTCTACTCCCCATCCCATCTTCCATATAAAACCAGTATTAACTGATGCTGAATTCTAGACTTTATGTTACAGCTAACTGCATTTTTCAAAAAGCGTGGTTACTACTTATTTACAACTTGGTTTTGTACAAGTTGTCTCCTGATCCAGTTGTCTGGTCAGGCTAAATCATTCTTTTCCTTAGCTGCATTCTACAATGCAGTATATCATGTTTATTTAATCAATCTTTTTGTTATTGATGTTCAGTTTGTTTCCAATTTTCACTTTTATAAATAATATATAGCAAACATAATTTCCCATACATCTTTTGCAAATATGTGCGATTATTTCTTTGGCACAAAAGCCAAAATGATAGATTTGCTCAGTTAAAGTGTGTGCAAGTGGGAATTCCCTGGCGGGCCAGTGGTTGGACTCTGCTTTCACTGCCAAGGGCTGGTTTCCATCCCTGGTCCAGGAACCAAGATCCTGAAAGCCAAGTGGCAAAAAAAAAGAAAAAAGTGTACATGTTAAACATTTTATAGATGCTAACAAATAGTCCTGAGAAAGGCTGTATCAGTTTATGTTGTTTCCTCACATCCATTCCAACACCAGATAGCATGCATTTTTGATAAGTAATTATTAGTTATGCTTAAGGAATTGCTATTCACGTCCTAATGGAGAGAAAGTGGGCCATACATATATTCGTTCAACAAACATTTATTGAAAGCCTACTGTGTGACACATCATTCTAGATGTTGGGATTTTAACAAACAATATAAGAGATAAAAGTCCCTACTCTTGTGGAGTTTATGATCAGGGTTGCTGTGGTCAATTGTTAAGAAACAATGGAACACTTAAGGAGATCTAATGAAATAAGGGCAAGGTTGGTGAGACACACCCTGTGACTAGTGACTGTAGGGAGACATTGTCACCAAAAGGCGTGCAGGGAGTATAACTACAACTTGGCAGGAAAGACTGACCCAAGAGGAGCTATGGTCTTAAGAAGAGGAACATTAGAATGGCTTAGTATAGAAGGCCAAAGGAATAAATACCCAAACATCACTTGTTTTTCACCCTCTCATGTCCTGTCCGGTAGTGACTATTTACATCCTTCCACTCTGTTTGGTTCCTAGAAGTGCATCCACATAGTCTCCTCCAGGTCTCCTTGTTAATTTTCCAGTTATATTCTTTACCAGCCCCGGATTACCAGTGAGCTCATTGAGCCATTCATATTGAATTATTATGATTCTAAACACATCTCCTTCCACAGAAAGTGGACAGTCAGATATACCTCCCCAAACTCTGCCCACTAAGGAGGATTTCTCTTCACTACAGCCTTTTAGGGCCAGCATTTTGCCACCATCCCTTGCAGACACATCTGTCACCCAAGGAGAGTACTCTTTCCTCCTCTGTTAAAGATTTATAGTGGACTCCCCATGGGACTCTAAGGAGCATTAAAGGTCATGTGGTGAGTCAATAGAAGTAAGTGTTGCAGGAAAGGGGACCCCTTCCAGGGCCCGAGAGTGGGCTCTTGTCTAACACTCAGAAATGAATTGTCCGAGGAAACACGTGTAGAGCGGAAGACTTTATTGGGAAGGGGTGCCCGGGCAGAGAGCAGCAGGGTAAGGGAACCCAGAAGAACTGCTCTGCCACGTGGCTCACAGTCTCGGATTTTATGGTAATGTGATTAGTTTCCGGGTTGTCTCTGGCCAATCATCTTTCTTGGCCCACATTCGGTCTGACACATGGTCCTTCCCGGTGGCCCGTGCATCTCTCAGCCAAGATGGATTCCAGTGAGAAGGATTCTGGGAGGTTGGTAGGACATTGACTGGCGTCTCCCTCCTCTTTTAGGACCCTCCTGAATTCTCCCAGTTAGTTTTTGTGACAGCACTGTGTTCCTTATCGGGATCTCTTATTGCGAGATATCTCATGCAAGTGGTTATCATTATACCTGGCCAAATGTGCAGGCGGTTTTGGTCAACAGTTCCCTAATGTAAGTACCATGTGACTGTGAACCACTTGATTATACAGTTTGCTTATACCTTCTGGTCCTGTTTTGGTCTGGTCTTATATTTACCATCCCATTTAACAAAGGACTAGCTTTACACATATCCAATATTTTGATTCAGTGAAGTAGATTATACAAGTTGATGATAGATATTTTGGTTCACATAGTCACTTGGTATCCCGTGTTCAGTCTCCATCAGGACCCAATGGCAAATAAGAAGCTGCTTTTCAAATGGAGGATGATTATCACGAGGTAAAGGCATAACTTACTCCAAAACCCCAGGAACCTGAGCTGTATTGAGGTTTCTAATCTATGAACATGGCGTGTGTCTCCATTTTTCTTCTTTGATTTTTTAGTCAGCATTTTGTATTTTTTGCATACAGATCCTGCACGTTTTGTCAAATTCTTTTTAATTTTTTGGAACAATTGTAAAGAATAATATGTTTTTTATTTCAGTTTCCAATGTTCATTGCTAATGTATAGAAATATAACTGATATTTGTGTGTTGATCTTGTATTCCATGATCTTGCTAAACTCTATAGTTTTAGGAATGTTTTGGTAAATTCCTTGGATTTTCTATGTAGACAATCATGCAATCAACAAGTAAGGGTAGATTTATTTTTTCCTTTCCAATTTATATGACTTGCCTTGCTTTTTCTTTTCTCAAATTATTGAAATAGCCAGGGCTTCCAGTACTATGTAAGTTGTTCTGGGGAAAGTGAGCACCCTTGCCGTGGTAATAATTTTAAGGGAAAAGCATTAGGACTTTAATCATTAAGTGTGATTTTAGCTTCAGTAATTTTGTAGTTCTCTTTCAGATTGAGGAAGTTCCCTTTTATTTCTAGTTTGCTGAGAGTTGTTGTTGAGTAAATGTTGGCTTTGGTCCAATGCTTTTTCTGTACCAACTGATTGGATCATGTGGTTTTTTTTCTTTACCCTGTCAAAATTGCAGATTATACTGGTTAATTTTCATATATTGAACCAGCCTTGCATTTGTGGACTAAACTATACCTGGTTGTAGTGTATCTTTCTTTCTATATACTTATGGATATGATTTACTTATATTTTGTTGAGAACTTGTGTGTCTATGTTCATAAGGGAAATTGATATAGTTTTCTTTTTTCATACTGTCTTTGACTTTGATATTGGCCTTATAAAATGAGGTGGGAAGTGTTCCCTCCACTTTCGTTTTCTGGAAGAGTTTGTGTAGAATTGGTGTTATATCACCCCCAGCTTCATTGAGGTATAATTGACAAATAAAAATCATTTATATTCAAGGTGTATAACTTGGTACTTTGATATACATATATATTGTGATCACCACAAAGAAGCTAATTTACATATCCACTACCTCACATAGTTACCTTTTTCTTCTTTTATTTTATGGTGATAACACTTACAATTTAATCTCGTAGCAAATTTCAAATATTGTTAATTTTAGTCACATTGCCCACCATACATTAGATTTCCAGAACGTATCTTGCATAGCTGAAACTTTGTACCCTGTCACTAGCATCTCCCCATTTCCTCCTCCTCCCAGCTCTGGGCAATCACAATTCTACTCTCTGCTTCTATGAGTTTGACTAGATTCCACACATTATTTCATCTTTAAATGTTTGGTAGACTCACCAGTGAAGACAACTGATCTGGAAATTTCCTTTTTTGCAGGTGTGTGTGTGTGTGTGTGTGTGTGTGTGATTTTCTGCACATTCAATCTATTTAATATAAGACTACTTAAATTATCGATTTCCTCTTGGGTGAGTTTTGTGTTTGTAGTTTTCAAGGAATTGGACCATTTTGTCTAATTTATTGAATTTCTATGTATAGACTTGTTCATATTATTCTCTTATTATCCTTTTTAATATCTGTGGGTTCTGTAGGAATTCTGTTTCATCCCTGATGTTGGTAATTTGCATCTTCCTTTTGTCATTGTCAGTCTTGCTAGAAGTTTATCAATTTCACTTATATTTTAAAAAAACCCAAAGTTTTGCCTTTGATTTTCTCTTTTGTTTTCATGTTTTCAATTGTATTAATTCTTGCTCTTATCTTTATCATTCCCTTTCTTCTAGCTTTCTGTTTATTTTCCTTTCTTTTTCTGTTTTCTTGTGGTAGAAACTTAGATTGTTGATTTGAGATTTTTTTTCTAATATAAAACTTTAGTGCTCTAAATTTCCTGATAAACACTGCTTTACCTACATCCAATAGATGTTATGCTATATTTTTACTTTCACTTATGTATTTTTTTCATGAAGCTTCCTTTTGACCACTGGAATGTTGAGAATAGTGTTGTTTAATGAACGAGGTCAGGAGATTTTCCTATTACTTTTCTGTTATTGCTTTCAAGTTTGATTCCCCCATGGTCAGAGAATATATTTTGTATGACTTTAATCCTTTTAATATTTTTCATATGTGTTTTATTTCCCAGGACATAGCCTATCTTTGTGTTCCAGGTGCACTTGAAATGATGTATTCTGCTGTTATTCAATAAATTTCAATTAGATCCTGTTTTATGGGGTTTTTTTGCCATGCTACATGGCTTGTGGGATCTTAGTTCCCCATCCTGGGATCGAACCTGGGCCCATGGCAGTGAAAGCACCGAGTGCTAACCACTGAACCACCAGGGAATTCCGTAGATCCTGTCGATTGATAGTGTTCTTCAGTTCTTTTATGTCTTTGCTGACTTTCTGTTCATTGCTTCTATCAATCTCTGAGGTGTTAAAATCCCAACCTATAATTATAGTCTAACGTCTATTTCTCCTTTCAGTTCTGTCAGATTTTGCTTCATGTACTGCATTTTGAATCTCTGTTGTTCGATGCATATATAATTAGAATCGTCATCTCTTCTTCATGAAGTGACTATTTTATTTTATAATTATGTAATGTTCTTTTTGTCCCTGGTAATTTTTTGTTGTTGTTCTGAAATCTACTTTGTCTGATATTAATATGGTTATTCCAGTTTTCTTGGCTTAGTGTTTGCATGTTATATCTTTTTTGTACTTCTACTTTTAGCATACCTATATCATTACATTTCAAGTGAGTTTTCTGTACGTAGCATATAGTTTGGTCTTTTGTGTTTTGTCTTTGTTTCTTGTAATCCATTCTTCCAATCTGTAACATATCACTCTCTACTGGTATCAATGTCTCACTACTTCAAAGATTATGTAGAAGCTTTATGAACTTTCTGGTCCCTTAAACTACCCTCTTTATAATACAGTTGTGTTAAATATTACTTCTACTTACATTGAGAATCACATTAGACAATGTTATCATTTTTGCTTTGACCCAGTAAAAACTGAAAAACTCAGAAGACAGAAAGAATAGTATATTGTATTAACTATATATTTACTCTTCCTATTGGTTTACCTCCATTTTGGATGTACCAAGCTTTCTTTTGCTATTATTTCCTTTCTGTCTGAAGAACTTACTTTAGCCATTCTTTTAGGGAAGATCTGCTGATGACAAATTCTCTTACTTTTGATGTATTTGAGAATGTCTTTATTTCATCTTCATCTTGGAGAATATTTTTTCTGGACATAAAACTTTGGGTTGACAGTTCTTTCTTTCAGCACTTTAAAAAGGTTGTGCCATTCATTCTGGCTTCCATCGTTTCTGATGATAAATCCTCTGTCATTCAAATCATTACTCTCCTATATGTTAAGCCTCATTTATCTCTGGCTGCTTTCAAGGATGTTTCTTTGTGCTTATTTTTCAGAAATTTTATTCTGATATGTCTCAATATGGAATTATTTGGATTTTTCTTGTCAGGGCTTTGCTCAGCTTCTTCAGACATTAGTTTTTTGCCTTTTTCTAAGTATTGGAAGTTCATGGTTACTATTTCTTCAAATATTTATTCAATTGCATACTCTTTCTCTTCTGTTTCTGGGACTTTGATGACATCAATGTCAGACCTTTGGTTTTTGTTCCACAGGTCCCTAAGGTTGTTTTCTGTCTGTCATTTAGATTGGATAATTTCTATTGATATTTCCTTGAATTCACTAATTCTTTCTTCTTTCGTTTTCATTCAGGTAATGAGCCCATCCAGTGAATTTTTATTTCAGTTAATGCATTTTTCACTTTGACAGGTTTCTACTTCCTTATGTGTTCTTTTTCTTTGCTAAGAATTTCTATTTTCTCATTTGTTTCAAGATAGTTCACAATTGCTTATTGTGGCATTTTTATGACAACTACTTTAAAACCCTTGTCAGATAATTCCAACATCTGTGTCATATCAGTGTTGCTAGTCTATGATTTACATTTCTCATTTAAGTTTAGATTTTTTTAGCCTCTCAACATGATGTGCAATTTTGGGTTGAGATTCTGGTTCCTATTTAAATCTTCCATTTTAGCAGGCAAACTTTTTGGTTTATAATGCACTTCCTGTTCCAATTTTGTGGGCTGTGGTTCAAAAATTAATTTAGTTTTCAAAGACTTTGCAGGGCTATCCAGATTTGTTCCACTGTGTGCTGTCCAGAGACCCATTTGAAACCTGGGCAGAATTCCACACCAGTGTTCAGTTCTCAAACCTTTTCTTGTTTCTTGTTGGGTTTATGCATGGGCTGTTCAGAGTTCAGTCCAGGACTTCATGCACAGATTAAGAAAATTTCTTTCTCTAGTTCACTTCTCTCTATAGTGCCCCCCTTCACATTATCTAGTTGGGAGGGGCATCCCTTTTTTTGAAGGGTGGTAAGCACAGACAGAACTTTGTTGATATTCTCTGCAGCTGCAGCATTCAATGTGGAGGGGAAGGGATACCACCTTATTATTTCAGGTCAGGCATGGAAGACAAGTCTGTTCCCACAGTCTCTGATTATCTAGAGAGGGTTGGGTTCCACCTAGTTATTGAAGGGAAGAGATAGAAAATCAGTCTTTGCCCACAGTCTCCATGGTTGTAAATGGAAAGTGCTGCTTCATTATTACTTGTCAGGAATGAATGTCAGGACTTCATACACAGGGTCCATGGCTGACAAGGGGGTGCCTTCCTGTTATTGCAGGGTGGAGATGGAAGACAAGACTGTCTACAGTCTCTGCAGCTGCAGTGCCCAGTGACAATTAAGGGGAGTGTGTGTGTGTGTGTGTGTGTGTGTGTGAGTGTGTGTGTGTGCTTTTTTCTGTTTTCTTAAATTGGGAAGGAATGGTAAAAAGTTTCTGTCCTTTTTCCTGGTCCTTTTGCTAGAGAGAGTGGGCTTTTTCTGGAAGTTTTTCTTTTTGTCTGTGCCCATTGTTTTTTCCAGGCTACAGGTCTCTTCAGTGCCCAGGCTATATGAGGCAAAAAAACCAAAAACAAACAAACAAAAAACCTACAGGAAATCACCACTGGCTTTTCTCTAGTCTCAAGATCTTTATACAATCTGTCTTCTTCTCTCTACCTTCAGAGTATTTTGTTGGTTGCTTTATAAATTTTGTCTAGGGTTATTTTGGTTTTTTGTTTGTTTGTTTTGTAAATAGTAGGGGGAACATAGGAGCATGTGCTTATATCTAGTCTGGAACCAGAAAAGTATCAGTCATTTAATTTTAGCCATTCTATTCGTTAGGGGTTTCACTTGCATCTCTTGGATAGAAAATTATATTGAATGTATTTTCCTGTCATTATTTGTATGCAACTTTTTTTTATGAAGGGTATGTTCAAATTTTTGTCTTTTATTGAGATTTCATCTTCTTAATTTTTAGCTCTAAAATTTTAAAATATATTTTGTATACAGGCTCTTTGTCAGATATATATTTTGAGAATGTTTCTCTCAGTCTGTGGTGTGCTCTTTTTAGATTAAACATTTTATTTTGAGGTAATTGTAGATAAATATTCAGTTGTAAGAAATGTACAGAGATATCCCATGTATCCATTTTCCTCCAATGGTAATATCTTGCAAAGCAATAGTGAAGTATCATAACCAGGATTTGATATTGATAATCAAGATATAAAACATTTCATCACATGATTAGCTTTTTATTTTCTTAAGAGATTTTCTCAAAGAGCAGAAGGTTTCTTTATGATGAAGTCTAATTTATAGATTTTTTTTTCTTTTTGCTTAATGTTATCTGTAAAGAAATCCTTGTCTACCTCACAGTCATAAAAACAATTTCACCCTTTAGAAACTTTATATTTTTAACTTTTAAAGTAAGGACTATGATCCACTTTGTGTTAATTTTTATGCATAATATGGAGTATGGGGTAAGGATTAAGCTTTTCCCCTCTACAAATATTCAGTTATTCCATCACTATTTATGGAAAAGACTATCCTTGTTCATTGAAGTACCTTGGCACCTGTATAGAAAATTAATTGACCAGACCATAATGTTTCAGTTTATTTCTGGATTTGCTATTCTACTCTATTGCTCTGTATGCCCATCCTTATGCCAATATCACACTATTTTGATTACTATAGATTTATAGTAATTCTTCAAATCAGATAATATAAACCCTCCAACTTTTTTTATTTTTTATTTTTTGTGTGTGTGTGGTATGCGGGCCTCTCACTGTTGTGGCCTTTCCCGTTGCGGAGCACAGGCTCCGGACGCACAGGCTCAGCAGCCATGGCTCATGGGCCCAGCCGCTCTGCGGCATGTGGGATCTTCCCAGACCGGGGCACGAACCCGTGTTCCCTGCATCGGCAGACGGATTCTCAACCACTGCGCCACCAGGGAAGCCCCCAACTTTATTTTTATTTTATAAAATTGTTTTGGTTATTTAGATCTTTTGCATCTCCACTTGAATGTTAAACTTTTCTTTTAATTTAATAAAAAATGCTTGGATCACATAAAATGAAATAGTTTGGAAATGTGTGTGTGTGTGTGTGTGTGTGTGTGTGTGTGTGTGTGTGTACTTATTCTAACAACATATTATCAGATATCTAAACAAATAATATTGAAAATCATATTCATATTAAAAGTGTTCAGAATGTAGTCATTTACTTGACATTTATGTAGATTGATGTGACTGAAAAATAGGTTCCCCAAAAAGGACCTAAATTCATAAAGATACGTCAATTTGTGTTTTAAAATTCTACAGGTTTCTGTGAAGAGAGGGATTTTAAAGGCTATGAGAAAAGTGACTATATCTGAGTTTTTAAAAATAAAAACTATTTGCTGAGTTATTGGAGGGAAGCAGCCTTAGTTATTGAGAATTTGAGCATATTCATCTATTAGTAATCATAATGAGGCCATATTAGTAGCCTTTCCCAGTAAGTTTTTCATTATTTCCTTATGCAGATTTCGCATGATAAATTCTTTTTAAGCTTGAGCACCAATGGAAAATTGGGCATTTCTAGAAGAAGGATAGGCTTCCTTTAATAAGGTATTTTGAATTATCCTTTGATTCTCAATTGCAGAGATTATATTAATTTCTTGATAAACATTTTCTATTTCATTTTAAAAGATGATTTTTTAGACTCATTTTAATCTCTATTCTTTGGAAACTGTGGAACCAGAAAGCCTCTGATTTAAAAAATTCACAAAAACATTAGTAGGGAAGAATCACTCTCTTGGTCCCAGTCATGTGGCAAGAGTTATATATTCGTTTTAACTGCATGCATATTTATATTATGTCTAATTATGAAATGTCAATGCCATTACAGAAATTTTAAATTTGAAAAACACATCTCATCCTTCCACACTGTTGGCTATAAAAGACTAGCTGAAGTTTCCTTTGTAGCAGTTATCATCATTGAACCTGTAGGAGGGGTGGCTTAAATCAGTCATTGACTCAAAATGAGAATTCTCTCTTCTGTTTGGATAACATGTGAACACATATGATACCACTTTATACATGAAGAAACAATGCAGAGAGAACATCACACTGACTGTTCTGAGAAGAATGGACAATAGAAAATGAAGAATGGAAAGAAAGAGAGGATTCTGGGAAGACAACAACAGTGGTAGAAAAGTTGTTTAATCACTCTAAACTGCTACATAAAAAAAGACAGAGCGGGCTTCCCTGGTGGCACAGTGGTTAAGAATCTGCCTGCCAATGCAGGGGATATGGGTTCAAGCCCTGGTCCGGGAAGATCCCACATGCCGCCGAGCAACAAAGCCCGTGTGCCACAACTATTGAGCCTGCGCTCTAGAGCCTGCGAACCACAACTACTGAGCCCACGTGCCACAACCACTGAGGCCTGCACACCTAGAGCCCATGCTACACAACAAGAGAAGCCACTGCAGTGAGAAACCGCACCACAACGAAGAGTAGCCCCCGCTTGCTGCAACTAGAGAAAGCCCGCATGCAGCAATGAAGACCTAACGCAGCCAAAAATAAATAAATAAAAATTTAAAAATCATATTAAAAATAAAAAGAGCATCTAGGCATCAAAACAACACTAAACATCAAACATCAGGGACAAATTTACCAAAGAAAGGAAAACAGATGACAAGATATCCCCACAAATTCCAAAATATGGATGTGGAGACAAACGACCTGCATACTAGTAGCATCTGTGCAAGAGAAAGAAAGGAAAACAATGAGAGGAAACAGTTTGAGAACAGCAGCTCTAAAAGGAAGTTAATTGTCTCCAGTACCACTTGGGTGCAAGGAGCCTATGTTAAAATGGACTAAAAGGGAAAGAGCAGTATAGCTCCTATGAACTCTGAATTGACCTGCTGGGGTTCCCTTTTAGGACAAGGCCCCACATTTCATTGTAAGCAATGAGGAGAAATTGCTTACAGTGGAATCAAAATCAAGCATGATAGGGAAAACAGAGATGATGAAAAGAGGAAATTTAAACTGAAATTAGGGAGGAAAATAAAAGCAGGACATCTCAGAAAGCAAAGCCACCATATTTTTGAAACCCAGACACAAACAACGAGAGAGAGACAGTAGTGTCAAAGGGGCTGTGATTCCATACTTTCCTGGAAGCAAGCAGTGGTCTGATTTCCACCACCCTCCCCTCCGCTCCACCAGGAGAGCATCAGTGGGGCAAGCATTGAACTGATCCTCCACCCCCACGTGGCAGCAATGAAACGTCACAAGGCTGTACAAGGTAGAGCTAGTTAAAACTAGGCTTCACCTTTCCCACCCCTGTCATCAATGCCTACTGGAAAGCTAACCCTCCACCTCACCTGGCATCAATGAGGCAGAAGGGAGTAGTGCAAGGAGGGGTAGCTGACACTCTGATTCTCCCATCCCCTGATGTCAGTGGGGCCCTGTGGGGAGCTGACGCTTCACCCCTACCCACAGTAATGAAATGGTGTCAGTCAGCTTTCTGCTCACCCTCCTTCCCTACCTGGGAGGCAGTGGAGCCAGTGAGCTGGTCATACAACACCACTCAAAGGCAACAAGGTGGTGTGGGTCAGTGCCCCACCTTTGCCAGGAAGGTGACAGTGAGGTGACGAGGGACCTGAACTTTCACCCTACCCATCTTCAAGAAAGCAGTGTGAGTCAGTGTCCCATTTTGGCCAGGATGGTTTGTAAGAGTCTGGCAGGAAGCTGAACAAATATACCCACCTGGCTCTTGCACAATGACTGCTAAAAAGAATATTAAATGGAATCCATAATCTTATAATATAATATGCAAAATATCTAGGGTATAACAAAAAAACACTCATCTTACCAAGAACCAGGAAAATCACAACAGAAATGAGAAAAGACAATGAACAGACACCAATCCCAAGATATATCAGACATAATTATATGACAAGGATTTTAAAGCAGCCATCTTAAAAATGATTCAACAAGCAGTTACATATTTCTTGGAAATAAATGAAAAATAGAAAATTTAACCAAAGAATTAAAAATTCTAAAAAGAAAGCAAATGGAAATTAGAGAACTGAAAAAATGCAATAATCAAAATGAAGAACTTGCTGTATAAGCTCAATAGTTGGGTGGACATAACAGGATAAATTCAAAGAATCTGAAGACAAATCAGTAGAATTTACCCAATGTGAGAAACAGCAGCAACAACAACAACAAAGTAGACTTTAAAAAAGACAGGACTTCCCTGGTGGTGCAGTGGTTGAGAGTCCGCCTGCCAATGCAGGGGACACGGGTTTGTGCCCCGGTCTGGGAGGATTCCACATGCGGCGCAGCGGCTGGGCCCGTGAGCCATGGCCGCTGAGCCTGCGCGTCCGGACCCTCTGCTCCGCAACCGGAGAGGCCACGGCAGTGAGAGGCCCGTGTACCGCAAAAGAAAAAAAAAAAACAAAAAACTGAGGTCAATGTAATTCCTTAATATTTTCTCTTTAACTGGGAATACAGAAATATGTAAATTGTTTAGAATAACCAAACCATACCAGCCACACTGGTGTTAGTGAGAGGCCCACGTACCACAAAAAAAAAAAAAAAAAAAAAAAAAAAAAAAAAAAGACAGCATCTCAAGGACTTGTAGGACAATAGCAAAAGGGTTAACATATATGTCATCAGAAATCCAGAGACAAGAGTGAGAGTAGCACTGAAAAAGCATTTGGAAAAAATAGTGTCTGAAACTTCTCAAATTTGGGAAAAGATATAAATCTACAGATTCAAGAAACTGGATGATTCCCAGAGAAGAAAAATCCAAAGAAATCCATGCCAAAGACACATCATAATTAAATTTCTGAAAACTAAAGATAAAGAAAAAGTCTTGAAAACATCCAGAGAAGCAACACATTACTTATAGGGGAACACCAATTTTAATAACAACATACTGCTTCTCTGAAACCCTGGGGCCAGAAGAAAGTAGAAAACATTTTTCAAGTGTTGAAAGAAAAAAAACTGTCAACCCAGAATTCTTTATCCAGTGAAAATATCCTTCAAGAATGAAGGCAAAATCACAATATTATCAGATGAAGTAAAACTAAGAGAATTTTATGCTAGCAAACATACTCTTAAAAAATGGTTAAAGGAAGTTCCCTAACAGAAACCCTTGGAACTTCAGAAAGGAAAGAACATGAGAATGGGTAAAAATAGGGGTAAATGTAAAAGATTATCCAGTCTTTCATGAGTTTCTTAAATCATATTTGATTGGTGAAACAAGAATTAAAACATCATCCCACATGGTGTTCAAAATATAAGGAGGAAATACAACAATTATATTTAAAAAGTGGGAGGGTAAAGGGACTCAAATGGAAATAAGTTTTCTGTACTTCACTAGAAATGGTTAAACATCAATATTGGTAGTCTGTGATAAGTTATATATATATATTGGAATACCTAAAGCAATCACTAAGAAAATTATACAAAGCTATATGCAAAAAACTCTAGGTAAATAACAGCAGAATCCTAGTAAATATTCAAATATCCCACAGGAAGGTAAGAAAAGAGATATAAGAACAAGAAACATAGGAAACAAACAGAAAGCAAACAATAAAATGGCAGACTTCAGCCCTAAAATATCAGAATTACCTTAAGTGTAAATAGTCTAAATACACTAATTAAAAGACAGAGATTGGCACAGTGGATTAAAAAACAAACAAACAAACATGACCCAACAATATGCTGTTTATAAGAAACTCACTTCAAATACAAGGACAGAGGTAAGTTGGAAGTAAAAGGATGAAAAGACATACCATGCAAACATTAATTTAAATGGTTGCACAGGGGCCAAATTAACATCAGTTGAAGTAGACTTGAGAGCAAATATAATTACTGGAGGCAAAGAGGAATATTACATAATGATAAAAGGATCAATTCACCAGGAAGACATAATGATCCTAAATGTGTACACATCAAAATACATGAAGCAAAAACTGACAAGGCTGAATGGAGAAATAGACAAATCCACAATTATAGTTGGGGACTTTGATACCCACACTCGGTAATTGATAGAACTAGTAGACATAATTTTTTTAAAATTGTATTCACTTTTTTCCAAGAAAAATAGACTGAATAACATGAAAACAAATAACCAGTGTGTTTCTTAGAAATACCGGTAGTGCACTCCTTCCTTCGCAAGCTTGGGTGTGGTCCAGAGCTAAAGTCATACTCTTGTGTCCGCAGCTGCAGCTGCCTTGCCCTTCTGCAGGTGCCCAGGCCACTCCTGTTCTCGGAGACCATGCAGAAGAGAATATTCATGTGCGGGAAACACTGCTCTGCAGCCTGGGCCGTGTACCTAGCTGACCAGGAAAAACACCTGCCATGATCCCCAGATCCCCCAAAGTCCCTGGAGGCTGTAGATGCCTCAGTTTTACCTGCCGGAGACTGTTGCTCTCTGCAAAATCAGGTGGTACCAGAGTTCCAGAAACTTCTGATCTTTGAGAGCCCTTTCTAACACTGGTCTAGAAAGTCACCCGAGGTCTGCAGCATGACCTGCAGTTCCTGAGTGGGGCCATAGGGCTTTGCAGGAAGCCTATTAGGCCTACCTGGTCGACCTATTTGAAGACACCATCCTTCTTATGCAAAGCAGGAATTCTCTCCATAATGTCATCTTCTTGTCTTCTTTCTGGATTAATTACACCTCCTGCCTCATAGCAATAAGCATTTCCCTTCACCAAAGACACAGTTCTTAGCTAGATATTGATCCTTCTCTGGATGCTCACCAGCACCATTCTTAAAATGTGGCTCCCAGGCCTGAAGACAATATACCAGACATAATGCCATGAAGTAGAAATTAAAGTCACTATCTTCTTTATCCAGACCTTTAATTCCATTATTGCAAACTTTTGGGGTGCCCAAATCACATTGTTAATCATATAAAAATTATTGGTAACCAAAAACTAAGATTTTTAAAAGGGTATTATTAAACCATTTCTCTTTTATTCTATACTTGCATTATGTATATGTACATATACTTTTTAATAAAATTTAACATGTGTACATATTTAATCTCAGCATCTACCTTTACATTTATGACAGTAAGTTTCATTCTATTAGTTTTAGTCTTTCTAGGGTTTGGAAATCCTTTTCTCTATCTTCTTTCTTTTTCTTTTCTTTTTCTGTATTTTTATTATTACTATTTTTTATTTTAAAAATATATTTTATCTTTCTCTTTTTAAATACTGATTTTTTTATTCAGAGTATACACTCTCTATGATGGGCATATGTTATTCTTGCCTTCCTGGTGAGGACACCCTGGTTTTTCTGTGGAACCACCACTCTTCCAATGCCAATTCATGTGATTTTGGTGGGTAGACCACCTCCCACATTCTGAGGAAGGCATGTAACCCATGCAGGGCCTAGCAACACCAGCCCTGGAAATAACTGGGAAAAACACTTTCCTCCACAAAGGGTAAAAGGGAGATCCTGACTCGGAGCATGACCAACACGGAGGAAGTGGATCCTGGAGGCAGGAGCAACAAAGTGCTGGAGACATTCTCTGAGTCCTAGATCCAGCCATGTCTGCAGCCAAGAAGTCCTCTTGCATAAGCCAGTTTAAAGTGGATTTGTCACTTGCAGTCAAGAGTTTTGTTTAATAGACCCTCCCTGAAAATTTTGTCACTGCAGCTTTGTCAGTCATTTCTTCATAGGAGGGGCTGGTGGTGACCTGGGGCCCAGGGGATTCATTTCAGAGCTGCATTTCCATAGCAAACGTTTTATTTTTTTCTTTTAAAATATTCTTACCATATCTAGATACTTTTTAAAAAAAAATTATTTATTTGGTTGTGCTGGGTCTTAGTTGCGGTAGGCTGGCTCGTTAGTTGTGGCTCGTGGGCTCCCCACCTGCGGTTCACCTGCTCCTTAGTTGTGGCACGTGTGCTCCTTAGTTGTGGCTGACAGGCTTCGTTAGTTGCAGCTCTTGGGCTCCTTAGTTGCAGCACGTGGGCTCCTTAGTTGCAGCTTGCTGGATCCTTAGTTGTGTCATGCAAACTGTTAGTTGCAGCATGCATGTGGGATCTAGTTCCTTGGCCAGGGATCGAACTCAGCCACCTGCATTGGGAGCTCTTAGTCTTAACCACTGCACCACCAGGGAAATCCCAGCAAACATTGTTTTTATTTGTATTTCATGTGTGTTTTGGGTGGTGTAGTGGGGTGGGATGGATTTGTGTGTATGCTTATGTTAGAAGAAAGTTCCCATAAGCTTCCTTATGTGTCATTGCTGTCACTGTGTTGATTTAAATGGCTGATAAAAATCACTGAGGGAGATCTAGTCAGAGACACACCCTGGTTATTTGCCACTGGGAACCAAGTGCAAATTGATAGTAACTAACAGTATTTGGGTACCATGGTTTAGCTTTCGTTCATCCAGGTCATATTGTTGGTATGAATGTAAAATGTTACAGCTGCTGTGGAAAACAGTTGGCGGTTCCTTAAAAAGTCAAATATAGAATTACCATATTCTTTATAATAGTCCACAGGTGGAAACAACCCAAATGTCCATCAACACACGAGTGGATAAACAAGATGCGGTATATGCATACAACAGAACAGTATGCAGCTTTAAAGAATAATAAAATTCTGATACATGCAAAACATGGATGAACCTTGAAAGCATCATGCTAAGTGAAATAAATCAGACACAGAAGAACAAATATTGTATGACTCCACTTATAGAGGTACCTAGAATAGACAAATTCATAGAGACAGAAGTAGAATAGAGATTACTAGGGGCTGGTAGAAGGGGAGAATGGGGAGTTATTGTTTAATGGGTACAGAGCTTCTGTTTGGGATGATGAAAAAGATCTAGAAGTGGATAGTAGTGACGTTTGTACAACATCAAGAATATATTTAGTGCCACTGAATTATATGTGGTTAAAATGGTAAGTTTTATATTATGTATATTTTGCCACATAAAATGAAAAAATAGTATTTTGCAGAAAAATATCAGTACTTCCTCTTAAATAATTTAGCACGAATATCATTAACTAGAGTTAATAGAGATAATGGTGTCCCTAGAATAGAAATAAATGGGCAGTCTACTAAATTTTTATTTGATCTGTGTAAGTGGAAGAGTTCTAGGTCAAGTAAGTGAACTTGAATAATAATAATAATAAAATAATAATAAAACAGAGTCACATCCCCTCAATCAATGCCCAGACTTGAGAACTTTTACAGATCCCCAAACCCTTAAATTAAGGGAATACTGGGACCCCACTACACTGCCAAAAATTTATACTGTTAATCTTTCTCCCAGCCTTCCCCAAAGGGATCAATAGCTCTTTACCAAGGTGACTGTACATTGGAGCAAAGGAGATAATCAGACATTTTGGGGACTACTGGATACTGGATCTGAACTGACACTAATTCCAGGAGACCCAAAAATGTCACTGTGGTCTGCAAGTTAGAGTGGGGGCTTGTAGAGGTCAAATGATCAATGGAGTTTTTGCTCTGGTCCATCTCACAGTGGTTCCAGTGTAGTTATTTACCCAGTTCCAGAATAGATAATTGGAATAGACATACTCAGCAACTGGCAAATCTCCACAGGGGTTCCTTACTTGTGGAGTGAGGGCTATTATGGTAGGAAAGGCCAAGTGGAAGCCACTAGAACTGCCTCTGTCAAGCAAAATAATAAACCAAAAGTAATGACTCGTTCCTTGAAGATTGCAGCAATTAGTACCACTATCAAGAACCTGAAGGATGCAGGGATTGTGATTTTCACCACATTCCCATTCCACTTGCCTATTTGGCCTGTGAAGAAAACAGATGGATCTTGGGGAATGACAATAAATTATCATAAACATGACCAGGTGGTAACTCCAATTGTAGATGCTGTTCCAGATGTGGTGAAATAGTTTGAGCAAATTAATACATCCCCTAGTTCCTGGTATGCAGTATATTGATCTGGCAAATGCTTTTTCTCCATACCTATTAGTAAAGGTCACTAGAAGCAGTTTGTTTTCAGCTAGCAAGGTCAAGAATACATTTTCATTGTTTTGCCTTGGGTGTATATCAACTCTCTAGCCCTATGTCATAATTTAGACTGCATGGATCATGATTGTCTTTTCCTTCCACAAGACATCACACTGATCCATTACATTGGTGACATTATGCTAAATGGAACTAGTGAGCAAAAAGTAGCAGCTACCCTAGACTTATTGGTCTTATTAGTAAGACACTTGCATGTCAGAGGGTGGAAAATAAACTCTACAAAAATTCAGGGGCTTCCCATCTCAGTAAAATTTCTAGGTGTTCAGTTGAGCTTGTCAAGATATCCCTTCTAAGATGAAGGGTGAGTTGTTGCATCTGGCCCCTCCTATAACCAAAAAAGAGGCACAATGCCTAGTGGGCCTCTTTGGATTATAGAGGCAACATATTTCTCATTTGGGCATGCTACTTTAGTCCACTGATTGAGCAACCCAAAAAGCTTAGTTTTGAGTGGGGCTCAGAACAAGAGAAGGCTCTCTAACAAGTCCAGGTTGCCATGCAAGCTGTTCTTCCACTTGGGCCAGATGATCCAATATATCTAATGGTGTTTTAAGTGTCAGTGGCAAAGAGAGATGCTGTTTGGAGCCATTGACATACTCCAGTAGGCAAATCATAATGCAGACCCGTAGGCTATTGGAGCGAAGTTATGGTATCCTCTGTGGATAACTACTCTTCTTTTGAGAAACAGTTTTTAGCTTGCTACTGGGTCTTAGTAGAGAATGAATGCTTAACCATGGGCTACCAAGTTCATGAGCTGCTCATCATGAACTGGGTATTACCCGACTCATCAAGCCAAAAAACAGCACTCCATCATCAAGTAGAAGTGGTATATATGAGACGGCCTGAGCAGGCCCTAAAGGCAAAAGTAAGTTACATTAAGGAGTTGCCCAAATGCCTGTAGCTCCTACTTCTGCCTTCTCTCTCCCAGTCTGCACCTACGGCCTCACGTGGAGTTCTCTACAATGAGTTGCCTGAGGAAGAAAAAACTTGGGCCTCACAGATGGTTTTGCATGATATACAGGCTCCAAGTGAAGTGGACAGCTGCAACACTAAAGCCCCTTTCTGGGACACCCCTGAAGGACAAGGGTGAAGGATAATTCTCCCTGTGAGCAGAAAGTTGAGCATTTGATTGTTCATTTTGCTTGGAAGGAAAACTGGCCAGATGTGTGATTATATACTGATTCATGGGCTGTGGCCATGGTTTGGCTGGATGGTCTGAGACTTGGAAGGAACATAATTGGAAAATTGGTGACAAAGAGGTCTGGAGAAGAGGTATGTGGATAGAGCTCTCTGAATGGGCAAAAAGCATGAATATATTTGTGTCCCATGTGAATGCTCACCTAAGGGTAACCTCAGTAAATCAAGTGAATAGGACAACCTGTTCTGTGAATACCAGTCAGATTCTTTTCCCAGCCACTCCTGTCATTGCCAATGGGCTCATGAACAAAGTGGCCACTGTGACAGGGATGGAAGTTATGCATCGGCTCAGCAACATGAGAATGTGAGCTCCATAAGGGAGGAACTGTGACTATTTGCTTTACTCTTGTGTCCCTAGGGCCCATACAGTGCTGTCACATAAAAGTGACGAATACTTGAACGAGTAAGTATATGAACAAGAAAAGTTTTTAAAAGTAGTACTAAGGAACGAGACCATGGAGCAGCTCTTGGTAATAGTTTCTTACTAACTTATTTAAAAATAGAGATGATCGGGCTTCCCTGGTGGCGCAGTGGTTGAGAGTTCGCCTGCCGAGGCAGGGGACACGGGTTCGTGCCCCGGTCCGGGAAGATACCACATGCCGCGGAGCGGCTGGGCCCATGAGCCATGGCCTCTGAGCCTGCACGTCCGGAGCCTGTGCTCCGCAACGGGAGAGGCCACAACAGTGAGAGGCCCGCGTACCGCAAAAAAAAAAAAAAAAAAGAAAAAATAGAGATGATCATGGACATTTGTGAAATTCCATGCTTAAAGTGAAGTGATGGGATACCACTAATATTTGCTTTTTTAAATCCCAGAAGTTTTTTTTTTTTGCTTTTCAGACTTTTGTATCAGTCAAAAGGTAACTGAGATTAGGAAACATGGCCAAATTAAAGTTTTACAGGCAAAACACCTAATGTGGTCTTATTACTCTAACTTTCATCAATCACCAACCATTAACAGAAATAGGCAGGCTATAATTGCTTTTAAGATTTTGTAAACATACCTTGGAGATACTGATTGAAATACGTGCTATGAATGGAGATTTCCATATTACAGAGCCCTTTCCCTCCCCTAAGAAGGTGCCCAAGTTTTAGAGCTACATACCCATGTAAGCCAACTCCTTCCTCACATTTGCTGAATTCTCTCTCACCTTTCCTTATCTCCTTTGCAATTTAACTATAATAAGGAACTATTTAGATATCTGGACTATAAGTAATACTGGTAGTTAAGTTTGTACTTCAGATTTTTGTGATGATCATATTTGTTTCCAGTTCTATTTATTTCAAGTCTACTGGCTCCTTTGAAAAATCCTGTTAGATGATAGATGTGGTTTGGAACTTTTTGCAAGCTTAATATATTTGAAAGTTATAGAAACACCAAATATACTAAAATATAATTTAGACATCTGCGGGGGGTCTTCTGATTTGACAGACTTGAAACTTTTATTAAATAAAAAGCCACCATACTTTCATTCAATTTAGCACCTAGATGTTTCCTTAGTCTTTAGTTGTTCCAGGATGCTGTACACAGCACTCTGAGTTAGCCTGCTGCTGTAATGTAAGATGAAGGAATCCCTGACTGCATGTGGTAGACTGTATTTTCCAAAAATGGCTGTGGACAAAGGCTAGTGAAGGTTTTGTGGGATATAAAGTTCCAGTTGTGCTCCATCACTCATTCCCTTCACAATGGATTATGGCTGGATTAAATATTTCTGTAGTTTATTCCTTGTATTTCCTTGATTGGGAACATGAGTTTTTTTAAAACATATACACGTGCTTCTTTAGCTTGCAGAATGTAGGTATATTTTTACTATTTTTTCTAATAAAAATTCATGGTTTCTGCAGAACAGGTTAAAGAAAATAATCGTCCCTAATTCACCCAGAACTTTGGCATACTTCCTTCCCATCTTTTAAATATACAAATATACTGTTTTATTTGTATTTACTATCTTTGTAACCATATGCTTAGGCTGTTTTGTTCCTTTCTGAGTTTTTTAATTCAGAGATTAGGTAGCTAAGCCCAAGTTTGACCTAGTGATCTCTCATCAATCTTCTGAGGCCAGAGGACTATTTTTCTAGGCCAGCCTCATTTCTTATGGATCTTGAACAGATTTCTCCAGTTACTAACAAGCATCTGAAATTTGTTAATCACAACCATTAAATTTACTTTTGGGAACACTAGGTAACATGGTTGACATAAAATCTGCATATTTATAACTAGAATATCTGCAGAGCCACCCAGTGTCTTTCTCCTAATAAACCATTTGCACATTCAGTTATGTCTTTATAGCCCAATTATATACCCCAACTACTACAAGTTAATGCATTAAAAAGAGAAAGTTCCACCTTTACATATTGAATTAAAATTTATTGTAAAAGGTAAAGTTTTATGTATCCTTTTAAAATATGAAAATTCAAAAGTCTTAGAGTTAAGCAATGAGTCTTCCACATTATAAAGCTATTTATAACAGTAATTAAAGTAGTGGTAACATCTAACCCTTAAAAAAATATCACAGAATTCAAATCACAACTTGGATCCTCAATGGTTCAAGTATCTTATCTTATACAATAAGGGTTTGGTCAGTTTTAAGATAAAATTCCTCCAGGTATGCTGCCCTCAAGTCCTCTATTATCACCATCCATCAGCTCACACAATGGGATAGCTGGCTGCTGTGGCAATTCCACAATGGTTGTTCTCGTCTTTGGCCATTTTTACGTAGCCATTCCAGCCCCATTCTGGACCCCAGCTGAAAGAAGAACATGTTTTCCATTTTATAAAAAGCATCAAGTACACATTATCTTCATTAATAATAATAACAACTAATAATTAAAATAGCGCGTAGCATGTATCAGGTACTATTCTAAGTTTTGTTACATATATTTATAAGTATATTAACTCCCGTGGGTCCTTATCTTAACTTTTTAAGATAGGAAACTGAGGCAGAACTGGCATTCCAATGTAGCAGTCTGTCTCCTCAGGCTCATCTCAGTTAAAGAACTTTAGCTGTGAAAGTTGATCCTCACAACCCTCAAAGACCTCTGAGAGCTGGGAGTAGAATGCAGTGGCAGGACATCAAATGATATCAGAAAGGATGCACAGAGGCCACTGGACTCTTGGACAATCTTTCAGACTTAAAGAATGAGCAGAGGCGGATGTTTCTGCCCCCTACTCCTTGTTCAAAAATTAGAGACCGAAAAAGGAAACCAGCTCTCAACTCTACAGGTGCAAAATCCTTTATATGAAACCCCTGGGGCTGGATGTGTTTCTGAATTAAGAAAATTTTCAGAATTTAGAAATGCAATGTTACAAATACATAATAATAACCCCAACAAACTTGCTACAGAATCTTATAATCACATATCAGTATTTCTGTGTTTAAGTAGGAGAAAGACTTCTGGGATTTCAAAATTGAGCTTTTTTGGACCTGAAATCAAATACTGATTCCAAATAAGGATTCCCTTTTCAATTTAAAATATAAATATATCATTTGGAGTTTTATACCTGTTCTTGACAATCCAAAATTTATTGTTATTTGAATCTGTTCCTTCAAAGCCATAGCCAACCACCAAAACACCATGATCCAGGTCTTTGCTGCTGCAGTCTGAATCATAATAAATACCTGGGAGAGTAAAATTCAATGTTGGGGTGAGGAGTTCCAAGTGACACATGACAGTAACCCAAGCTATCAACCAATTAAGAGAAGTATCTCAAAATTCAGTGAAATGTCATAAACAAATTCCAAATAAGACTTAAATATTTGACCAAAAATAGTAACGGCTGATGAAAAGGAAAAAGAAAAAAAATTTAACTCACTAGAAATCAACAAAATTCAACAAAATCTTAGATATATTTTCTACCTAAAAAATATTTCCAATAATAAGACCTAGTTATCAAGGTTAAGGTGATTTAGGCATTCAACTACTAACTACTAATATTAATTAGCATAATTCTCTCTACTCCTTGAATGCCAACTAAGAAAACAGCACAAAACAAAAAAATACTTGAACCACAGGGTTCTTTACAGATCTAACTACAAAGTAAAAAACTTTTGGAAAAAGGGACCAACAATTGAAGAATAGTTACATAAATTAGGTTGTATACAAAGAATTAATTACATAGCCATTTAAAAATATTTATGAAGTTTGTCATCATGAGAAAATGCTTAAAGTATAATGTCAAATGGAAATATCATTGTTATTAAATGCATACACTCAAAATTCTACAGTCCTAGAAAACAGGACTCCATACCAGAGTCAATCATGGTCGTGTTTTCCACTTTTTCCTGCCTGAATTTCTATAATAAAAGACAAACACCTACCTGATTTATAGAACTGGAAGGATGTATGGCCTGCATCAATAGCAACAGAGATGGGCCCCACAGTTGACACTGCCTTCATAAGGGCCTTCTCCCGCTGAGGGATGTCCACAAAGCCAGTGTCATTGACGGCAGAACACTCGGGCTTATAGTTACAGCTATTTGTTTCCTTTTAAAGATAAAGGGGAAAGAGACTTGATCACTACCATCCACCTTATGAGGAACATGAATTACAGGACCAGAAGACTCAGCAGTTTGCAGCTTAATAATTTCTAAGTCAATTTTGTTATAAAGCAGCCCAGCAAAATGCTATTGATTGGTTTGAAACTGAAAAATTAGTAGATATTTCTTCAGTAAGACCACTTAGGTCTACCTGGCCATAAGAAATTTTTCACTATGGAGAATTATGCATTATATGCAGAATGGTGTACATATTCTCCATATTACATAGAAGTAAGACAAGCTATGTTAACCATCTAATCAGAGACCTGTGCAACAGCTGATAATTTATAATGACAGTTCTGACAGTTTACATCTAAAATGTGAATGCTAAATAAGATGTCTGTTATCTCTGAAAGTGTTCAAAAGCAGAGCTGTAATGACAAGATAAGGAGCTCCTTTTACCCTTCCAAGATATGGATAGGATTCCTCTGAGTCCAGGCCTCCGTTGTCCTTAACATACTGGAAGGCATTATCCATTAAGCCACCACTGCAGCCGTCATTGCCTTGAGGCCGAGAGCAGTCCACCAGGTTCTGCTCACTCAGTGAGACAAGTCTGCCAGTTTTCCGGAACATCTGTCCTTCAAGGGCGCCAGTGGCACTAAAAGCCCAACAAGAACCACACTGACCCTGAAAATAAAAAAGCCATCAGTTTACAAGACAAAGACCAACAACAGCCCATATACCTAAACATTCTTAAGAAGATCTGAATCTGAATACTGTCATACCTGATTCTTCACAGGAGTTACATAGCCTTTCTTAGTCCAATCCACAGATTTGGGGACTTCAAGAAAGAGAGGTTCATGGAACACTTTCCCCTTCTTGTGCTTCTGGTTTTGAAAGCCATTCATCACCTGCTTAAATTCTTCATTGGTCTTTAAGGAAAAGTAAATAAAATGTTGAAGAAGTTATTTTGCTAAAGTACTGAGAAGAGGAGGCACAAAAAGTTCAGCAACTCATGCCACACTCACCATGTCACCAAAGGCATTCATTGCCATGGTGAAGCCATGTTTCCCTTGGCTGTATTCCTGATTGTGTAGGTCAATCATTTTCATATTCTTCTCCCACACTGCTCTCCTCCATCCTTCTTCATTCTAGATGCAAACATATAACTGGTCATAAATTTTTACTTCTATTTAAAACCCAACGCATGTTCACCAAATGGATTTGCAGACAGAGAAAAAGAAAAACTATTGTCAGGGATGGCTTTATACTTCTGGGAGCTGTTCTCCAAACTCTGACACAGGAAAATATGCCCATGCTGTGCTCAGAAATACGTGCCATTAAGTTACTGCCTTGATAAAAGCTAAAACAACTACTCCAGAAACTACTCTCTGGCTATAAACTCCAACAGCATGGACCATTGTCTGTGGGGTCCCTCTGGAAATTTTCAGATGTTACCAACCATGCCATACAGTCTCCTGTGTGTTGCCTTCCACTGGTACCAGTGTGCATCTAAATTTTGATCAAGTTTTGGAGCAGCTGAGGCTATTCCCAAGCAAAGGGCAGTCAGGAAGAGAGAAGGATTCATGTTTCAAAAACCTAGGAAAGAAAAAGAATTAGTATTTGATGAGGCCAATGCTTTAAAAAAGCCATCCTACTTTCTCCTGGATGTTATAGCCACTATGGTGGACTAAGAACATTTAAATGATCTTCTCAAATATTTACAGAAAGTCTGTGAAAGAAGGCTAAAGATATGGGTGGAGAAAAACAGGTCAAAGACTTAACACAGTAGAGGTATTTGATTCAGCCATCAAAATAAAAAACAGGCTGACAAGTGCTATAGGAATTGAAACAGACTTCACTATGAGTGCAATGGTAATTTAGTTTTTGATAAGAATTTCTGCCACAACTTATGTGTCGGAATCTTAAGGCAACAACTAGGAAACCGTTGGTCCAGGTTATTTACTGAACGTATGGAGGTGACCCAAGAATTTTATTTATCAGGACGCCAGATCCTAAGTAGGGACAGACATGGATCTCAAAGAGTTAGATGGCTACCTCACACCTTTCTTCTTGGCTAATAAACAGCAGGGGGTGAGATATGCCTTGAGTCTCTGCTACCTAAATTGAAACCTTTCTAAAAAGCCTTCCCAGAAGAAGGTGGGCAGGAGTGTACACAGCGCTCTACCGTCCCTACCCTTGTCCTGTGTAGCCCACACCCCCTCCCTCGCCCTCCAGACCGGGCACGCGATCACGTGGCACGACGGCGCCCAGAGCCCCCAGTTCTCGTGCCCGGTCAGGGCCAGACTCCTGGGGCTCAAAGAACCCGCCTGGTTTGAGCCCGCACCCGCGCTGTAGGCGGGGCCAGGCCAGGGACTTGCTGCCCAGCTCCCAGCCCTCCGCACAAGCCCGTCGCTTCCAGAGGTTGTTTACGGCGGCGCAGGGAGCGACGGGCCCCTTAGCCCGGAGTTCGGGGGTCACACTGCCGCGACCGACCTGGACTTGTGCCTGCCACCTCCCAGAGGCTGACCGGCCTAGGAACCCACCCCGCCCGGGTGGTGTCAGCTCTGCCCTGGGTTTCCCAAATAGCCCTGCCCCCTTCCCCACCTCAAGGCTACCAAAGCTTGAGGGAGCGCCGACCCAGTCTCATCAACGCCCGGCGGGCAGACGCTGTCGTTCCTGGGGGTCGCGCCTGCCCCCTCAACCGAGTCCCTGGATATCCCTTCCTCCAGTCCCTGTCCCTGACCTGCCTCGGCCCCAGACTAGGTCGCTGACCTGTGGCTGCCACAGCTGCGCAGGCGTACTCCACGGACGCACGTAGCTCGCCCCAGGTCTCCGAGGCCGGAGGTTCTGGCCGGGTCGTGCCTGACTCTGCCTTTAAGGCCCTGGTTTGCGGCCCGCCCGCCCCCGCCCCCGCCCCCACCCCCACCCCCACCCCCACCGCCTGCCCGCGCCGCGATTGGCTGAGCTGGCCAGTGGGCAGGGCCTCCGGGCGTGAGTACTCTGCGCTCGTGATGAGACTATGTCCCAACTTGTCCCAGGGAAGGCAGTGCTAGCCTCAGTGGAACCGAAGACAAGAGCTGGGGGCCCCTGGGCAGCGCTGAGGAGGAGTCCGGCGTCTCTGGGGACCTGGATCAACTAATTACCTCGATTGCGCTCGGCCGGTGGTTCACGAAAAGAAGCTACAGGAAGGCAAGCGGGTTTTCAGCGTAACCCTGTGCCTCCTTTAGTCCTGGAGTTTTTGGTGAAAGTCTGCGGGAGGGCTGAGAACTGTCTAGTTTAGGGGTTCCCGCTTATTCCACAGCAAAGGTGGGGCGGGCTGGAGGAATGCGGAGCCCTCAGGCAGAGGCGTTACCTCCAGGGCTGAGAGTGGTACCAGCTGAGTTTGAGAAGAATCGGAGCGGAATGGCAGTTCCTCAAAGCCCGTGACGCGCTGGTCTCTACCCCAATCCCAGGTGGGAAAGGGGACGGGCTGGGTGGGTCTCCAGAGAAGGCATGGCATTTTGTAATGCCCCTTTCCTGTCTTTCCCGGTCAGTGGTTCTTCCCGCCTCTCAAGCTTTCCTCAAAACCAACAGAAGCGAGTTATTTACAGAAAAATTTGTCTTAATTAAAAGAAGAGCGGGTGAGAAAGAGCAGAAACCGCTTTTGCTTCCCCACTCTCTGCATTATGGATCATTAAGTCTTCCTCAATATCCAAAGTGCTTCTCTTCAGATATAAGAAATGTACTTCTAAAAGGAGTAGTTTAATCACATTTAATGTCAGGATTTAGGTTTACATGGTTCGAAGAAATGTTTTAGTGGAGGAAAAAGTAGAGAGCTAAAGATTTAAGGAAGTTAATTCAGAAACTTTTTAAAAAGTGACTTTAAAAAATTATCTAAGAAACACATTCGTTATAGAAAATATATTTTAGAAAGTAAACACCCCCGTCCCATCACCCATAACTCCTTTATAGGCATCTTTCTCTCTCTCTCTGTCTCTCGCTGTCTCTCTCTCTATATATATATATGTAAAACAAAAATGGAGTCATAGTGCATGTCGATTTGTAAATTCTTAGTTAAAATTAGATTGGTAACCTTCATAGAAGCACAGACAAATATTTTTTAAAAATCAATTTATTAAAAATTTCTATTTTGTGTCCTTTCAAGTAGAATCCGTTTCCTCTCAAACACAACTAGGGGCCAGAAGTTCTCAGGTGGTTACAGAAGTACATTGTATTGCATATGGCTGGAGGTTTTTTTTTTCTTTTTTTAGAAGTAGTCATCCAGTCAACACAAGTATCATTCACACATGGAAATAAATGAAGACCACCTACGTGGGAGCAATTTGCTATGAGGAGGAAGACAATTCTTGTCTGGGTGAGGACAAGCTTTATAATGAGAAAACAGAGAAGTTTCCATAAACCCTGATTAGAGGCTGTTATCATGAGGAAGCTGGAAGAGGAATAACTAGAAATGGAATATCCTTTGTGATTGGTTTGGGGAGAATAGTTGGATTTCTCTGGTTTGTCCTGGAAGTAGAAACAAAAATAAGTTGTTAGTCATTCAGGAAGTCCTGACTGTTCTGAGGTGGTTGCTGCAGAATTTTCTTTTGGCGGTTAGCGTTCTATTGTCATATAAAGTCTAGCCATTGTCCATTTGTTTACTCAGTCTATCACAAGAAATCTAAGTTATTCTAACATGTGGGTTTTACAGTTGCCCTTGGGTCACAGCTCTTTAAGATTGCAGAGGATGGAAAAACCTGCTACTTCACGACCATCTGTGACTGGAGGCTGTGTGGCTGGTGCTGCTCCAAAGAGTGGCGTCTCCTTTGTTTCTTGGAATGTTATACAAACACAGTGGAAGGAAAAATGGACTCCTTTTTTAGCAAATATGCTCAAACCCTAAAATTAAATCAAGAAATATCTAAATTCAGGAGATAGCCATTTAAACAAGAGAGTGGATTATTGCTCCAACTCATGAAATCTACTTATACATTATCTGTTAAATAATAGCATTACAGAGATGTTATTAGTAACCATTGTGTTCCTTTTCTTCTACTCCCATTTCTTTGCAAAGTAACTTAGATGAGTGTTAATTATTAAAATGGTCACATTTTAGCCAAGTAACCAAGCCTTAGCTCTGCCTTTGATAAAATGCGTTGGAAGAACTTAACTCTTCCTATTTAAAATGCAGTATCCGCAAAAGTATATTTTTGTGTGCGTTTGTCTAGATTTCTTTTGCTCACTAATGAAATAGGATATAAATTCTTTACCCCATCTCTGTAAGTTTTAAACCATGGGGGAATGAACAAATCTTGTGTGGTGGTATTCAAGACCCTGAGGCCACTTAACACCTCTCCCCAATATAACAACCCCCTCCAATTTGTTTAACTTCAGTGAGCCACGAATTACCCTTAGAAACATTGTCCAGTCCATTTGTAAAGTGGTTTTTTACCATTTATAATTTTATAGAAAAGAGTATGTTTTGATTTGACAGACTTGAAACTTTTATTAAATAAAAAGCCACCATACTTTCATTCAATTTAGCACCTAGATGTTTCCTTAGTCTTTAGTTGTTCCAGGATGCTGTACACAGCACTCTGAGTTAGCCTGCTGCTGTAATGTAAGATGAAGGAATCCCTGACTGCATGTGGTAGACTGTATTTTCCAAAAATGGCTGTGGACAAAGGCTAGTGAAGGTTTTGTGGGATATAAAGTTCCAGTTGTGCTCCATCACTCATTCCCTTCACAATGGATTATGGCTGGATTAAATATTTCTGTAGTTTATTCCTTGTATTTCCTTGATTGGGAACATGAGTTTTTTTAAAACATATACACGTGCTTCTTTAGCTTGCAGAATGTAGGTATATTTTTACTATTTTTTCTAATAAAAATTCATGGTTTCTGCAGAACAGGTTAAAGAAAATAATCGTCCCTAATTCACCCAGAACTTTGGCATACTTCCTTCCCATCTTTTAAATATACAAATATACTGTTTTATTTGTATTTACTATCTTTGTAACCATATGCTTAGGCTGTTTTGTTCCTTTCTGAGTTTTTTAATTCAGAGATTAGGTAGCTAAGCCCAAGTTTGACCTAGTGATCTCTCATCAATCTTCTGAGGCCAGAGGACTATTTTTCTAGGCCAGCCTCATTTCTTATGGATCTTGAACAGATTTCTCCAGTTACTAACAAGCATCTGAAATTTGTTAATCACAACCATTAAATTTACTTTTGGGAACACTAGGTAACATGGTTGACATAAAATCTGCATATTTATAACTAGAATATCTGCAGAGCCACCCAGTGTCTTTCTCCTAATAAACCATTTGCACATTCAGTTATGTCTTTATAGCCCAATTATATACCCCAACTACTACAAGTTAATGCATTAAAAAGAGAAAGTTCCACCTTTACATATTGAATTAAAATTTATTGTAAAAGGTAAAGTTTTATGTATCCTTTTAAAATATGAAAATTCAAAAGTCTTAGAGTTAAGCAATGAGTCTTCCACATTATAAAGCTATTTATAACAGTAATTAAAGTAGTGGTAACATCTAACCCTTAAAAAAATATCACAGAATTCAAATCACAACTTGGATCCTCAATGGTTCAAGTATCTTATCTTATACAATAAGGGTTTGGTCAGTTTTAAGATAAAATTCCTCCAGGTATGCTGCCCTCAAGTCCTCTATTATCACCATCCATCAGCTCACACAATGGGATAGCTGGCTGCTGTGGCAATTCCACAATGGTTGTTCTCGTCTTTGGCCATTTTTACGTAGCCATTCCAGCCCCATTCTGGACCCCAGCTGAAAGAAGAACATGTTTTCCATTTTATAAAAAGCATCAAGTACACATTATCTTCATTAATAATAATAACAACTAATAATTAAAATAGCGCGTAGCATGTATCAGGTACTATTCTAAGTTTTGTTACATATATTTATAAGTATATTAACTCCCGTGGGTCCTTATCTTAACTTTTTAAGATAGGAAACTGAGGCAGAACTGGCATTCCAATGTAGCAGTCTGTCTCCTCAGGCTCATCTCAGTTAAAGAACTTTAGCTGTGAAAGTTGATCCTCACAACCCTCAAAGACCTCTGAGAGCTGGGAGTAGAATGCAGTGGCAGGACATCAAATGATATCAGAAAGGATGCACAGAGGCCACTGGACTCTTGGACAATCTTTCAGACTTAAAGAATGAGCAGAGGCGGATGTTTCTGCCCCCTACTCCTTGTTCAAAAATTAGAGACCGAAAAAGGAAACCAGCTCTCAACTCTACAGGTGCAAAATCCTTTATATGAAACCCCTGGGGCTGGATGTGTTTCTGAATTAAGAAAATTTTCAGAATTTAGAAATGCAATGTTACAAATACATAATAATAACCCCAACAAACTTGCTACAGAATCTTATAATCACATATCAGTATTTCTGTGTTTAAGTAGGAGAAAGACTTCTGGGATTTCAAAATTGAGCTTTTTTGGACCTGAAATCAAATACTGATTCCAAATAAGGATTCCCTTTTCAATTTAAAATATAAATATATCATTTGGAGTTTTATACCTGTTCTTGACAATCCAAAATTTATTGTTATTTGAATCTGTTCCTTCAAAGCCATAGCCAACCACCAAAACACCATGATCCAGGTCTTTGCTGCTGCAGTCTGAATCATAATAAATACCTGGGAGAGTAAAATTCAATGTTGGGGTGAGGAGTTCCAAGTGACACATGACAGTAACCCAAGCTATCAACCAATTAAGAGAAGTATCTCAAAATTCAGTGAAATGTCATAAACAAATTCCAAATAAGACTTAAATATTTGACCAAAAATAGTAACGGCTGATGAAAAGGAAAAAGAAAAAAAATTTAACTCACTAGAAATCAACAAAATTCAACAAAATCTTAGATATATTTTCTACCTAAAAAATATTTCCAATAATAAGACCTAGTTATCAAGGTTAAGGTGATTTAGGCATTCAACTACTAACTACTAATATTAATTAGCATAATTCTCTCTACTCCTTGAATGCCAACTAAGAAAACAGCACAAAACAAAAAAATACTTGAACCACAGGGTTCTTTACAGATCTAACTACAAAGTAAAAAACTTTTGGAAAAAGGGACCAACAATTGAAGAATAGTTACATAAATTAGGTTGTATACAAAGAATTAATTACATAGCCATTTAAAAATATTTATGAAGTTTGTCATCATGAGAAAATGCTTAAAGTATAATGTCAAATGGAAATATCATTGTTATTAAATGCATACACTCAAAATTCTACAGTCCTAGAAAACAGGACTCCATACCAGAGTCAATCATGGTCGTGTTTTCCACTTTTTCCTGCCTGAATTTCTATAATAAAAGACAAACACCTACCTGATTTATAGAACTGGAAGGATGTATGGCCTGCATCAATAGCAACAGAGATGGGCCCCACAGTTGACACTGCCTTCATAAGGGCCTTCTCCCGCTGAGGGATGTCCACAAAGCCAGTGTCATTGACGGCAGAACACTCGGGCTTATAGTTACAGCTATTTGTTTCCTTTTAAAGATAAAGGGGAAAGAGACTTGATCACTACCATCCACCTTATGAGGAACATGAATTACAGGACCAGAAGACTCAGCAGTTTGCAGCTTAATAATTTCTAAGTCAATTTTGTTATAAAGCAGCCCAGCAAAATGCTATTGATTGGTTTGAAACTGAAAAATTAGTAGATATTTCTTCAGTAAGACCACTTAGGTCTACCTGGCCATAAGAAATTTTTCACTATGGAGAATTATGCATTATATGCAGAATGGTGTACATATTCTCCATATTACATAGAAGTAAGACAAGCTATGTTAACCATCTAATCAGAGACCTGTGCAACAGCTGATAATTTATAATGACAGTTCTGACAGTTTACATCTAAAATGTGAATGCTAAATAAGATGTCTGTTATCTCTGAAAGTGTTCAAAAGCAGAGCTGTAATGACAAGATAAGGAGCTCCTTTTACCCTTCCAAGATATGGATAGGATTCCTCTGAGTCCAGGCCTCCGTTGTCCTTAACATACTGGAAGGCATTATCCATTAAGCCACCACTGCAGCCGTCATTGCCTTGAGGCCGAGAGCAGTCCACCAGGTTCTGCTCACTCAGTGAGACAAGTCTGCCAGTTTTCCGGAACATCTGTCCTTCAAGGGCGCCAGTGGCACTAAAAGCCCAACAAGAACCACACTGACCCTGAAAATAAAAAAGCCATCAGTTTACAAGACAAAGACCAACAACAGCCCATATACCTAAACATTCTTAAGAAGATCTGAATCTGAATACTGTCATACCTGATTCTTCACAGGAGTTACATAGCCTTTCTTAGTCCAATCCACAGATTTGGGGACTTCAAGAAAGAGAGGTTCATGGAACACTTTCCCCTTCTTGTGCTTCTGGTTTTGAAAGCCATTCATCACCTGCTTAAATTCTTCATTGGTCTTTAAGGAAAAGTAAATAAAATGTTGAAGAAGTTATTTTGCTAAAGTACTGAGAAGAGGAGGCACAAAAAGTTCAGCAACTCATGCCACACTCACCATGTCACCAAAGGCATTCATTGCCATGGTGAAGCCATGTTTCCCTTGGCTGTATTCCTGATTGTGTAGGTCAATCATTTTCATATTCTTCTCCCACACTGCTCTCCTCCATCCTTCTTCATTCTAGATGCAAACATATAACTGGTCATAAATTTTTACTTCTATTTAAAACCCAACGCATGTTCACCAAATGGATTTGCAGAGAGAGAAAAAGAAAAACTATTGTCAGGGATGGCTTTATACTTCTGGGAGCTGTTCTCCAAACTCTGACACAGGAAAATATGCCCATGCTGTGCTCAGAAATACGTGCCATTAAGTTACTGCCTTGATAAAAGCTAAAACAACTACTCCAGAAACTACTCTCTGGCTATAAACTCCAACAGCATGGACCATTGTCTGTGGGGTCCCTCTGGAAATTTTCAGATGTTACCAACCATGCCATACAGTCTCCTGTGTGTTGCCTTCCACTGGTACCAGTGTGCATCTAAATTTTGATCAAGTTTTGGAGCAGCTGAGGCTATTCCCAAGCAAAGGGCAGTCAGGAAGAGAGAAGGATTCATGTTTCAAAAACCTAGGAAAGAAAAAGAATTAGTATTTGATGAGGCCAATGCTTTAAAAAAGCCATCCTACTTTCTCCTGGATGTTATAGCCACTATGGTGGACTAAGAACATTTAAATGATCTTCTCAAATATTTACAGAAAGTCTGTGAAAGAAGGCTAAAGATATGGGTGGAGAAAAACAGGTCAAAGACTTAACACAGTAGAGGTATTTGATTCAGCCATCAAAATAAAAAACAGGCTGACAAGTGCTATAGGAATTGAAACAGACTTCACTATGAGTGCAATGGTAATTTAGTTTTTGATAAGAATTTCTGCCACAACTTATGTGTCAGAATCTTAAGGCAACAACTAGGAAACCGTTGGTCCAGGTTATTTACTGAACGTATGGAGGTGACCCAAGAATTTTATTTATCAGGACGCCAGATCCTAAGTAGGGACAGACATGGATCTCAAAGAGTTAGATGGCTACCTCACACCTTTCTTCTTGGCTAATAAACAGCAGGGGGTGAGATATGCCTTGAGTCTCTGCTACCTAAATTGAAACCTTTCTAAAAAGCCTTCCCAGAAGAAGGTGGGCAGGAGTGTACACAGCGCTCTACCGTCCCTACCCTTGTCCTGTGTAGCCCACACCCCCTCCCTCGCCCTCCAGACCGGGCACGCGATCACGTGGCACGACGGCGCCCAGAGCCCCCAGTTCTCGTGCCCGGTCAGGGCCAGACTCCTGGGGCTCAAAGAACCCGCCTGGTTTGAGCCCGCACCCGCGCTGTAGGCGGGGCCAGGCCAGGGACTTGCTGCCCAGCTCCCAGCCCTCCGCACAAGCCCGTCGCTTCCAGAGGTTGTTTACGGCGGCGCAGGGAGCGACGGGCCCCTTAGCCCGGAGTTCGGGGGTCACACTGCCGCGACCGACCTGGACTTGTGCCTGCCACCTCCCAGAGGCTGACCGGCCTAGGAACCCACCCCCGCCCGGGTGGTGTCAGCTCTGCCCTGGGTTTCCCAAATAGCCCTGCCCCCTTCCCCACCTCAAGGCTACCAAAGCTTGAGGGAGCGCCGACCCAGTCTCATCAACGCCCGGCGGGCAGACGCTGTCGTTCCTGGGGGTCGCGCCTGCCCCCTCAACCGAGTCCCTGGATATCCCTTCCTCCAGTCCCTGTCCCTGACCTGCCTCGGCCCCAGACTAGGTCGCTGACCTGTGGCTGCCACAGCTGCGCAGGCGTACTCCACGGACGCACGTAGCTCGCCCCAGGTCTCCGAGGCCGGAGGTTCTGGCCGGGTCGTGCCTGACTCTGCCTTTAAGGCCCTGGTTTGCGGCCCGCCCGCCCCCGCCCCCGCCCCCACCCCCACCCCCACCCCCACCGCCTGCCCGCGCCGCGATTGGCTGAGCTGGCCAGTGGGCAGGGCCTCCGGGCGTGAGTACTCTGCGCTCGTGATGAGACTATGTCCCAACTTGTCCCAGGGAAGGCAGTGCTAGCCTCAGTGGAACCGAAGACAAGAGCTGGGGGCCCCTGGGCAGCGCTGAGGAGGAGTCCGGCGTCTCTGGGGACCTGGATCAACTAATTACCTCGATTGCGCTCGGCCGGTGGTTCACGAAAAGAAGCTACAGGAAGGCAAGCGGGTTTTCAGCGTAACCCTGTGCCTCCTTTAGTCCTGGAGTTTTTGGTGAAAGTCTGCGGGAGGGCTGAGAACTGTCTAGTTTAGGGGTTCCCGCTTATTCCACAGCAAAGGTGGGGCGGGCTGGAGGAATGCGGAGCCCTCAGGCAGAGGCGTTACCTCCAGGGCTGAGAGTGGTACCAGCTGAGTTTGAGAAGAATCGGAGCGGAATGGCAGTTCCTCAAAGCCCGTGACGCGCTGGTCTCTACCCCAATCCCAGGAGGGAAAGGGGACGGGCTGGGTGGGTCTCCAGAGAAGGCATGGCATTTTGTAATGCCCCTTTCCTGTCTTTCCCGGTCAGTGGTTCTTCCCGCCTCTCAAGCTTTCCTCAAAACCAACAGAAGCGAGTTATTTACAGAAAAATTTGTCTTAATTAAAAGAAGAGCGGGTGAGAAAGAGCAGAAACCGCTTTTGCTTCCCCACTCTCTGCATTATGGATCATTAAGTCTTCCTCAATATCCAAAGTGCTTCTCTTCAGATATAAGAAATGTACTTCTAAAAGGAGTAGTTTAATCACATTTAATGTCAGGATTTAGGTTTACATGGTTCGAAGAAATGTTTTAGTGGAGGAAAAAGTAGAGAGCTAAAGATTTAAGGAAGTTAATTCAGAAACTTTTTAAAAAGTGACTTTAAAAAATTATCTAAGAAACACATTCGTTATAGAAAATATATTTTAGAAAGTAAACACCCCCGTCCCATCACCCATAACTCCTTTATAGGCATCTTTCTCTCTCTCTCTGTCTCTCGCTGTCTCTCTCTCTATATATATATATGTAAAACAAAAATGGAGTCATAGTGCATGTCGATTTGTAAATTCTTAGTTAAAATTAGATTGGTAACCTTCATAGAAGCACAGACAAATATTTTTTAAAAATCAATTTATTAAAAATTTCTATTTTGTGTCCTTTCAAGTAGAATCCGTTTCCTCTCAAACACAACTAGGGGCCAGAAGTTCTCAGGTGGTTACAGAAGTACATTGTATTGCATATGGCTGGAGGTTTTTTTTTTCTTTTTTTAGAAGTAGTCATCCAGTCAACACAAGTATCATTCACACATGGAAATAAATGAAGACCACCTACGTGGGAGCAATTTGCTATGAGGAGGAAGACAATTCTTGTCTGGGTGAGGACAAGCTTTATAATGAGAAAACAGAGAAGTTTCCATAAACCCTGATTAGAGGCTGTTATCATGAGGAAGCTGGAAGAGGAATAACTAGAAATGGAATATCCTTTGTGATTGGTTTGGGGAGAATAGTTGGATTTCTCTGGTTTGTCCTGGAAGTAGAAACAAAAATAAGTTGTTAGTCATTCAGGAAGTCCTGACTGTTCTGAGGTGGTTGCTGCAGAATTTTCTTTTGGCGGTTAGCGTTCTATTGTCATATAAAGTCTAGCCATTGTCCATTTGTTTACTCAGTCTATCACAAGAAATCTAAGTTATTCTAACATGTGGGTTTTACAGTTGCCCTTGGGTCACAGCTCTTTAAGATTGCAGAGGATGGAAAAACCTGCTACTTCACGACCATCTGTGACTGGAGGCTGTGTGGCTGGTGCTGCTCCAAAGAGTGGCGTCTCCTTTGTTTCTTGGAATGTTATACAAACACAGTGGAAGGAAAAATGGACTCCTTTTTTAGCAAATATGCTCAAACCCTAAAATTAAATCAAGAAATATCTAAATTCAGGAGATAGCCATTTAAACAAGAGAGTGGATTATTGCTCCAACTCATGAAATCTACTTATACATTATCTGTTAAATAATAGCATTACAGAGATGTTATTAGTAACCATTGTGTTCCTTTTCTTCTACTCCCATTTCTTTGCAAAGTAACTTAGATGAGTGTTAATTATTAAAATGGTCACATTTTAGCCAAGTAACCAAGCCTTAGCTCTGCCTTTGATAAAATGCGTTGGTAGAACTTAACTCTTCCTATTTAAAATGCAGTATCCGTAAAAGTATATTTTTGTGTGCATTTGTCTAGATTTCTTTTGCTCACTAATGAAATAGGATATAAATTCTTTACCCCATATCTGTAAGTTTTAAACCATGGCGGAATGAACAAATCCTGTGTGGTGCTCTTCAAGACCCTGAGGCCACTTAACACCTCTCCCCAATATAACAACCCCCTCCAATTTGTTTAACTTCAGCGAGCCACGAATTACTCTTAGAAACATTGTCCAGTCCATTTGCAAAGTGGTTTATTACCATTTATAATTTTATAGAAAAGAGTATGTTTATGATTAGATGTTCATATGAAACCACTTAAGAAATAATTTATTTTTCTAAGCTACTGTAACCTTGCTTTTCCTATAGGGTTAAACAGTCAGCCAATTTGTTAAGTTAGTAAATCAATCTACAAGAATTAATTAAACTCTTACTTTGTGCTCATTGACCGCTCCTTGTGAGTTTTTGCATCTACTTAGACACATTCTACATGTAACTTTCCTGGCAACTTTTCTGAAGCTCAGCCTTTCCATTTTAAAATCTGAAATTAACTACGGTAATCTTGATTTTACAGCATATGAGCACAGCCATGATCAATATATTTAAATGAGATTATGGCAAAGCATATTGGTGCAGTAGGTAACATAGGAACTGAACTTGAGGGATTTTTTTCCCCACCCCTAAGACTATAAGAGGATCTCTTCCTAAAATCTGAAAAAGTCTTTTCATGAAACAAGGCATATTAGTTTCTTATGGCTGCTGTAACAAATTCTCACAAACTTGGTGGCTTAAAACAACAAGAATTTATTCTCTCACAGTTATGGAGATCAGAAGTCCAAAATCAGCATCGCTTGGGCCGAAAACCAGGGGTTGCTAGGGCTGTACTCCCTCCAGAGGCTCTAGGAGAGAATCTGTTCCTCTCCTCTTCCAGCTTCTGGGGCCTCCAGGCACTCGATTTGTGGCTGCATCACTCTCATCTCTGCCTCTCTGGTCACATTGCCTTCTCCTCTTCAGTCAGTGTCAAATTTCCCCGCACCTCACTCTTACAAGAACACTTGGGTATTTAGGCCTACCCAGATAATGCAGGGTAATCTCTCCATTTCACAATTCTTAATCATATTTACAAATTCTTTACAATATAGGGTAACATTTATAGGTTCTAAGAATTAAGACCTGATATGTTTGGACACCATTATTTAGCCTACTGCACATGGTATAAGTAAGAGCCAGCTTCTTGACTGTGTTTCAAACTTGTGTTTAACATATCTTAGGCTGGCTTCACTAGTACAGCTAGGCCCTCTATATGACCTTCCCCCTCTGGAACTTCTTTGCTCATGTGCCTGATTACAGACAACAGCTCCTGCCCTGACTCTCCTGCTAGTGCAATGTTTTTTTTTGTTTGTTTGTTTTTTTTTTTTTGTTTTTTTTTTGTTTTTTTTTGTGGTATGCGGGCCTCCCTCTGCTGTGGCCTCTCCCGCCGCGGAGCACAGGCTCCGGACGC
>NC_041222.1:82079454-82128747 GCF_002837175.3 Physeter macrocephalus
TTGTTTTTTTTTGTGGTATGCGGGCCTCCCTCTGCTGTGGCCTCTCCCGCCGCGGAGCACAGGCTCCGGACGCGCAGGCCCAGCGGCCATGGCCCACGGGCCCAGCCGCTCCGCGGCATGCGGGATCCTCCCAGACCGGGGCGCGAACCCGGCTCCCCTGCATCGGCAGGCGGACGCGCAACCACCGCGCCACCAGGGAAGACCCCTAGTGCAATGTTTGACACAGGTTTTTAGGTTTCAGGACTCCCATGCAGCAGTTTTTATTACCTCCCCTTCCCTCCTTACTCTGTCCACAACTACCTATTCCATGGTCTCTGCATATAAAAGCATTGCTCACCCACTCCTGCCCTGAGATATTTCTGGTTTAGGCTTTGAGCATCTCCCTGTTGCAATCATCCCCATTAATAAAGTCTTTCTTTGCATAAAGTCTTTACTTGCATAAAGTCTTTCCCCTGACACCTGTATCATTATGCGAAGTGGTCAAGACCTTTGTGCTGTTAATAGAACTTACATACATATTCATGAGGGGGGATGGTATGGGGAGAGCAGTGTTCCACAGGAAAGGCATCTCCACCTGTGAGTACCTGGTACTCCTGGTAATTAAAGCATGATTAGAAAAGGTTCCTGCCATGATAATGATGATTCTCATATCTAAATAACACAGGTGCCAGGCAATGTTCTGAGCTTTTAATATGTGCTCCTTCATTTACTGTTCCCAACAACCCTATGACAGTGGTTCTCCAACTTGAGGGTGCATCAGAATCACCTGGGGGTCAGATTGCTGACCTCTATCCCCCAAGTGTCAGATTCAGTGGGTCTGGGAGGGGGTTCCAGGATTTGCTTTTCTAACAAGTTCCCAAGTGATACAGATGCTACCAGTGGGGACCCACTTGGAGAACCACTGCCCAAGGAGATGGGTGCTATTGTATGCCCCATTTTACAGATGAAGATGGTCACAGCAGTGAGGTATACAAAATCAAGGGTGGTGCCAGATTCCTCTCTAAAGTGAAGAAATAAATGTGCTTCAGGCCAGCAGAGCTTAGAAAAGGAAGCTGAGCTTTGGAGACTTTGCCTTTGTCCCTCACCCCCAGCCCCCATCACTCACTTGGCAAACTGGACTCTGGGGTACCAGAAGGCACCAGGAGAATGAAACATGAGCACTGAGGACATGGTCAGATAGGGAACCAAAGCTCCCCAGGGCCAGGCTCTGGACTTCAGTGCCTACGCTGGCTTATCTGGTGTCATGTGAAAGGAGGAAAAAACAGGTGAGCCACACAGAAGGCATGCTGCCTGCCCTGGGCTGGGCCTCTTCCCACCCCATCAGCTTCTAGGAGGGTGTTTTGCCTTGTGCTTCCTGGGTGTTTCCTTGTTTGATCATTTCTCAGAGACAAAAGTTCTACGTCTTACCTATGATCAAGTCATTGTCAGATTTTTAAGCCTACTTCCGATGACAATGCTTCAGTGATTCATGATTTTGAGAAGCTCAGGTATTAAAAAAGTGAGGTTCATTCATTCACCAATTCTAAAAACACACACATGAAATATTCCTTTTAAAAAAATTGAGGCCACAAAAAGGAAATGAAACCATATAATTAAGTATCGCCAGTTCCCTATATGATCACCTCAAAAACCAAAACCAGGGAAATTTTTCAATAAAAGCTTTGGTAATTTTACTGAGTTACTGACTCCACTCTGGTGATTTACATATGCTTTTTTCTTGCGTCCTGAATGTCCACCCCTCCCCCCATGCCCCCCCCCCCCCCAAAAACCCGGGTGTTTCCTTGTTTGATCATTTCTCAGAGACAAAAGTTCTACGTCTTACCTATGATCAAGTCATTGTCAGATTTTTAAGCCTACTTCCGATGACAATGCTTCAGTGATTCATGATTTTGAGAAGCTCAGGTATTAAAAAAGTGAGGTTCATTCATTCACCAATTCTAAAAACACACACATGAAATATTCCTTTTAAAAAAATTGAGGCCACAAAAAGGAAATGAAACCATATAATTAAGTATCGCCAGTTCCCTATATGATCACCTCAAAAACCAAAACCAGGGAAATTTTTCAATAAAAGCTTTGGTAATTTTACTGAGTTACTGACTCCACTCTGGTGATTTACATATGCTTTTTTCTTGCGTCCTGAATGTCCACCCCTCCCCCCATGCCCCCCCCCCAAAAAAAAACCCAGTGATTGCTACCTCTCTCTCTCTCGGTTTCATTGTTATCAAATCAGTCCTGTAGCTGTGGTCTCAATTACATCTAAACTTCATCCTTATATCCATAGGATCCACTGAGGAACCCAGCTTCCACTTTTGAGAACTAACCCACTCCTATGAACATGGAATCTGATCTTTCTTGGGGATCGTTGCTAACATGGCCAGATAAAATAGCACGTAAGAGTTCTGTATAGAACACACAGTTCTGGTTGAAGGGAGCAACAACTGCTTCTTTTAAATGCATTTTTTAATTAACAGCATCCCCTGCTCAGATGGTGTTCTCACACTATAGGAGGAGAAATCAGGCAGATGGCAGAATGCACAGGTTCCCCCAGTCTTGTAGCACCACCACACGTTGAATTAGTAAGCTTGCAGTCTGGTTGTTCTGCCTGAGTGTTTCCTTCCCATCATGCCAGGTTTCTTGTCCAGAGAACAAGGATCACACAAGGTGGCCATTCCAAGGCTAATTAGCATCTACACTGTGGATATGGCATGTGTAATTTCTAAATGCACCCTCCCCCATGGGCTTCCCTGGTGGCACAGAGGTTAAGAATCCGCCTGCCAATGCAGGGGACATGGGTTCGAGCCCTGGTCCTGGAAGATCCCACATGCCGCGGAGCAACTAAGCCCATGAGCCACAACTACTGAGCCTGCGCTCTAGAGCCACAACTACCGAGCCCATGTGCCACAACTACTGAAGCCCTTGCGCCTAGAGCCCATGCTCCACAACAAGAGAAGCCATCGCGATGAGAGTAGCCCCTGCTCGCCGCAACTAGAGAAAACCTGCGCTCAGCAGCGAAGACGCAATGCAGCCAAAAATAAATAAATAAAATTTAAATGCACCCACCCCTCTGCATAGCATCCTACCCCTAACACACATTTTTCCAGTTTCTAAATTTCCATGGGTGGGAATTCCCTGGCTGTCCAGTGGTTAGGATTCTGTGCTTTCACTGTTGAGGACCCAGGTTCAATCCCTGGTCGAGGAACTAGGATCCCCCATGCTGTGTGGCATGGCCAAAATAAAATAAAATAAAAGTAAAAATTAAGAAAAAAATAAATTAAAAAAAATTTCCATGGACTCATTGTAAAAAGTTATTGTCATGCAATGCTCAGAGATAGTGTCTAGTGATAGTTGCATGACTCTATGGAAAGTGAGTGGAATTTGACCAAGAAAATTTGGGAAGTGGTAAAAGAATTTTTTTCTCCAAGTTCAAAAAGGGAAATGGAACTAAATGATAATTTGATATGAAAACAAGTGTTTTAGTTACACAAGGAGGAGAAGCAAAGCTAAGTTTCATATCTCATCTCCCCAACAAAATCATCTTGAGGACAGAGACTTTGTTTTATAGTGTTGGGGTCCCCAGTGTGTGACAGACATGCAATAAGCATCACTGAAGAATGACAATTATTGGGCTAAGAGAGGAATTATTGCCAGTTTGGCTACAATTTCCTGGGCACCCTTGTACTTGGTCCAGAAATCAGTGGGTCTCAGGTGGACTTGGGGAACTTCTCTTGCTCCCAGCACACAGAAATCCTAGACCCTCTTCATTGTCCTTGAGATGCTTAGAAATGCCACAGGGAGCTTCGAACTACTTCTTTCCTTAGAGAGTCTCCAAGACCAGGAGCTAGTCAAAAGGTGCCCTGAGACCTCACCACCTCATCCTCAGAGTCCTGGTAGATTCTAGAACTCTGCTGGAATCTACCAAGGCAGTCCAGGAGGTCACTGCAGGTGGCCTCTGGATAGTGAGCCAAGTAGCTATCATTACCTGCCTGATCCCAAGGAGGTACCCTAAAGGGACATTAAGGAAAAAGAAAGAGTGTGAGGTACATGAGAGAAACGGTTAAAACAAGCATGGATGTAAGACTCATCTTAATCAAGTGTTTGATCTAGTGATTTCCAAGAATACACTGTACTAGCATAATAAATTAATTTGGTATAATGTTGCATTTCCCCCTGTTGAAAACTCTGAAGATCTAGGCATTGAATCCAATAGACAACAAAACCTTTCTGTAAGCACAATGGGGAATTGCCACTTGAAAACTGATAGTTTGATCATTTTGCCCAATTAATGAAAAGGTAGCAAATCGGGGACTTTTGTGAACTTTCATTTCTGTTTTATCTTTCTGATTTTTCTTTTGGATTGGAGAAGCTATGAAAATCATTTATACTTTCTTTTCTTCCTGTTTACTGTTTTGATTGAGATGGAGAAGAGAACTGATAAATAAGAATCTTTTGCTGAAAATACTAAACGTTGATAACCAAATTACAGAATATTCCAAAACTTCTACTTTAAAACCTTTCTCTGTTACAACCGTGTCTTCATTAAAATAGTCAGTGGAAAAATGACAAACCAGTAAAAGCAACAACTTTCATTACCTCTTGACCCAATTTACTACCCAATTGCACTGCCTTCAAAATATAGATAACTCCAATCCCATCTTTGGTAGTCATAAACTTTGTACAAATAACTTATCCTCTCCAAGCTTTGGTTTCATCCACTATAAAATGTGGATAATACTAATGACCTCATAAGACTGTATTAAAAATTAAATGAGATAACATGAGTATTGATATAAGCAGCCCCTTACAGAATTTCTCCCTCGAAAATGGACATATCCTTGAGAAATGACATTCAGTCCAAAGGCACACTAACATTACAGTGACCTCTGTTGCCACTGAGATACTGTCTGTTGATTATGTCATTGCTTTTACCATTCATCTAGAACCCTACTGTAAGGCAGTAGAGAAGTTTGTAACTTGATTCAGGGAAGCAGTCCTCAATCACCATAAAACCATGGGATCTGGCACCTTCCCATTCAGCACGGTCCTCTGCCAAATCTCTTCCATTTTTCCACTTTATTTTCCTAGTCTCCCCTCCAGGGACTCACGTGAACCTATGAGTGGATTTGAAATTCTCTAAGAGGGCGATAGACTTGTAAAATATGCTTCCAGTTTCATTTGAGGAAATTGAGTGGTAGGCATGAGACAAAGGCTCTTGAGGAGTTTAGGCCTCATGCACACAGCACTGGCCTAGAGTGCCAGGCCTGTGTCTAGAGTGACAAGAATGACTGAGCCTTGCCTTTACTGCCAGCCCTTTAGCCAGATCTGTAGGACTGGGTGTTGGCTCCATTTCCTCTCCACTCTGTTACTCCTGAAGATACTGTATAAGGTGTTGGAATGGAAGGGCAGGAGCCTTGGGATAATAACAGCACAATGGCTAGATTCAGGAAGTGATGTTTTGCTATTCATTCTAGGAATTCTTACTGAGTCCATTTTATGTCAGGCCCTGTGCTGAGGAATCAGTGACGAACAAACACTGATACATTCCCTACGCTGGAGGAGCTTACGTCCATGCAGTAGGTATGAATCAAATATTCCCTTTGGATAATATATAGACTTGCGCTTCCTTTCTTCCTCTATTGACCTAACAATGTGGAACTTTCTCATTTTGTGGGTCCCCAAGTGATGAAGTTTCCATGTAGCCATCCCATCCCCCTGGTGGAGGGAGGCTCAGAAAGTATGGCAGCCTCCTCTTCTCTGGATTTCATCAGGAAAAGAAGGAATCCAGAGCAACGTTTAATAAAAGACCTTCTGGGGCTTCCCTGGTGGCACAGTGGTTGAGAGTCCGCCTGCCGATGCAGGGGACACGGGTTCGTGCCCCTGTCCGGGAGGATCCTACATGCCGCGGAGCGGCTGGGCCCATGAGCCATGGCCGCTGGGCCTGCGCGTCCGGAGCCTGTGCTCCACAGCGGGAGAGGCCACGGCAGTTAGAGGCCCACGTACCGCAAAAAAAATAAATAAATAAAAATAAAAATAAAATAAAAAAAATAAAAGACCTTCTGACCTAGTGCCATTCATTACGGATCAAACGTGCCTGGTGGATTCAGGTGTCTCTGCCGTAATCACAGGGCCCATCATCTGCCACCTGGCTTTGCTCCAGCTCACCCAATTGTGACCTGATGTTTGGTCTTAGTCTTCAGGGAGTCGTCTGACTGCACCATTGACCCTCAGGCTGCCTGCATGGTCTCCCTGTGATGACCTCGCTATTTCCCTCTGCAGGTCCCCCTGTGTTAGAGAAAACAAGGGCCAATATTCCAATCAGAGAGGACAGGTAGTGGTGGAATGGTGCAGCCTTTGAGGTTTTAAACAAAACACCCTCATCACCTTGGAGTTATTTCTCAGGGGGCAAAATGTTTATTTTAACAGAATGAGTACAGAATCCATCCCCTGTCCACCACTAAATGTATTACCAAGATGTCTAGGATCATAAATGTCATCAATAATACAAACTCTTCTATTTTAGATCCAATACTATACCATGGATCTTTCCTTGTCGATACACATAGTAGTCCATGGTTTGACTATATCGTAATTCCTTTAATACTCTCCTTTCCTTTTACTGATAGGCATTTAGATTTGTTTTTGTTTTTCATTTACAAACAATACTGCAATGAACATCTTTGAACTATATCTTTATAGATATGTGCAACTATTATAAAACTAATTCCTGGAAATGAAGCTACTTGCTGAAGAAAGTTTATCTAATACATACTCCCACCTGTAATAAAGGAGAATGTGCACTTCCTCACGACTTGTACACCAGCTCATTTATAAACAAAGTGTGATCTAATTGCTGTTTTACAACATTGAGAACCCAGTGTGCAAGGGCCTTTACTTACACAGCTGGAATTGACATTTAATTTATTCCTCACAACAACCACATGAGGTAAGAATTTCTAACCATTTTACAACTGAAAAACAAAATGTGAGTTAGCTGTGTGCCATTAGGCAAATCATTTAAGCACTCAGCGCCTCCAGTCCCCTAGTAGAAAAATGGAATGGTAGTACTGTCCTTACCTACGCTATGGGTGTGATGGTCAATTTATGTGCCAATTTGAGTAGGCTACAGTCCCCAGCTATACAATCAAAACTAATCTAGGTGTTGTTATGCAGCTATTTTAAAATGTGATAAAAGTCCATATCGGTTGACTTTAAGTAAGGAGATTATCCTATATAATCTGGGTGGGCCTGATTCATCAGTTGAAATATCTTAAAAACAGAGCTGAAGCTTCCCTAAGGAAGAAGAAATCCCACCTGTGGACTCAGTTGGGCCCGAGAAATCCACCGTGTTTTTCCTGATGACCTGCCCCACAAATTTTGGACCTGCCCAGCCAGCCCCACAATTGCATAAGTGAATTCCTTGCAATAAATCTCTTAATATATGTTTCTTACCGGTTCTGCCTCTATGACTGAACACTATAGGGGTGTGTTAAAAATTAAATGTACTATATATCTGCAAGGTATTTTATGATGCCTGTGAATTGGGTGATAACATGATACATTTACATTTTAAACGTGCTGGGGAGGATGGCAGAATAGAAAAAAGACTGGCTGCTGGGATATGGTTTGGTCACTAGCAGGCTGTATAATTTTGAATAAGCGACATCATTTCTAAGCCTCCATCTCCTCGCTTATAATATATAAAAGTAAGTGTCTGTACTAGATGGTCTCTAAGGAACTTTTCAGGGCTAAAGAGATTGAGTTTGAATTTGCTATATATCCACAATTAAGCTTAAAATCTTTGTTTATTGTCAGCTTTGAGGTATCATTCACAAACAATAAACTTCATCAGTTTTAAGTGCACCGGTTGATGAGTTTGACAAATGCATGCAGTTGTGTAGCTACCACCTCCACAGTCATGATACAGAACATTCCCATCACTCCACTAAGTTCCCTCCTGCCCCTTTGTAATCCATTCCCTCCCCCAAGCCCAGCTCCTGGCCATCAGTCATCTGCTTTCTGTCACTGTAGCTTTGCCTTTATTAGAAGTTTATATAAATGGACTCATACAGTACGCTTTCCCTGTGTCTGGCTTCTTCCACTTAGCACTATGCTTTTGAGATTCCTATCTTTGATTATTAGTGCATTTTGTTATAATTTCATACTGGTTCTTTGAATTTCTTCTAAAATACTGTTTACCTCTTTGCCCATTTTCTATTGGATCACTGCTCTTTTCATTGTAAATTTATAGAATCACATTTTTATTTATTTAATTTTTTTTTTTTTTTTTCGCGGTACGCGGGCCTCTCACTGCCGCGGCCCCTCCCGCCGCGGAGCACAGGCTCCAGACGCGCAGGCTCAGCGGCCATGTCTCACAGGCCCAGCCGCTCCGCGGCACGTGGGATCCTCCCGGATCGGGGCACGAACCTGCGTCCCCTGCATCGGCAGGCGGACTCCCAACCACTGCGCCACCAGGGAAGCCCCTAGAATCACATTTTTAAAAGTCAGTGAATAACATGCAAGTTGATTTTATTTTTCTAAAGCTTCTTGTCTTTTTCCACCCAATGGCCTACTTTGAGCAGTGATGGGCATAGTCATCACCTTCTTTCTCTCTTCCGCCACCTCTGGAGGTGCTTCCTCCCTTCCACCTCCCAGCTAGCCACAGAGAAGCACATGCTGCCCGTGTGGGACTGAGGGGCCCTGGAAGGGAAAAGGAGAGGACAGAGCCCCTGCTTCCACCCACCCCCGCTCCTCGGCACCCATCTGGGGTGATGTCCCAGCCACAAACTTCTATCTCCCGACCCAGCTCATTGTCCCTGAGCCTGGGCACCTGGTCCTGGGACCAGAGACACTGCGTGGTCAAAGCCTGGATTTGCTCTTACCTACAGCCAAGCCTCCTTTTAGTCCTGTGCAGTAGGATGAACAAAGGGGTGGAGGAGGGACTGTTACAGTTGTGAAATCTCACAAGTTTTGACAATGAGTCTGAGCCAGAGCAGCTGCTAATCACTGAATTTTCCTTTGCCACGAAGGGCACTATAATGTCATTCCACTGGCCAAGACAGCTAGGTTAAAAGGAATCAGAGAAAACAAATAAAATTACCTCCATGACAACTTGGGGCATTTAGGATATGTGTATATGATTGATATAAGCACTATCCTCAAGTGTGTTTTCACTCTAAAATATTTTAAAATCTGGTGTGTAACCATTATTCTGGATTATCCACAGAGAACCCAGGGATGATGGTCCTCCAGGCTCCCTTTGGTTTCTAAAAGCTTCCAAAGGAGAAATGCCCTATGGGGAGGGAGCGTCTATTGCCTTGTGAAAATAGTTTCCTGGGAACTGAACATTTTTAAAGTATTTTGAGGTGAGTCATGTCAGTCAGTTCACAGGAGCACGTAAGGCCTGAGGTTTCAAGATTTCAGGAGTTGGGTATCATCAGCTAAATAGTACTCTCAAAAAACTGATGTCCCTGTGGCACGAGGACCTTCCACACAGTTGTCATATTGAGAATATCTCCTTAGGCCCTAATCTACTCTGTTGTTTTATTATGAACGATTATCTTTCTTTAAGCTCCTGTAAGGAATACAGACCATTACTTTGATTTTTAGTAATACTAATAAAATAGATAATGATGATAGTTATTACTTTCTGATAACTTACTTTGTGCCAGTCATTGTTTTAAGTGACTAACATAAATTACTTTAGGAAATATTCCGTAGAAGAACTGTGGCTAATAATAATCATTATCTACCATTTTTCAGAGGAGGAAACTGGGTTTATGAGTGAGATGTGACTTGCCCAAGATCACACATGGACAGGGAGCAGGGAATAAATACCCAAGTGAGGTCAACAAGGAATTTGGTAAATTTACAATGAATTCTGTCTCATCACAAAATGAAATACTGAAACCCACCTATATCATTTTGTAAATCAATTGAGGTATAATTTATATACCATAAGTTGTATACATTTTTCATACACTTTAATGAGTTTTAAATATTTATACAGCTGTGTAATCACCACCACAATCTAAATTTAGACCTTTCCATCATCCTAAAAGGTTTCCTGTTTCCCTGCCCCCAGGCAACCACTGATCTGTTTTCTGTCCCTCTAGATTAGATTTGTCTTTCCTAGAATTTCATATAAGTAGAATCATAGAGCTGTAGTCTTATCCTGTGTCTGACTTCTTTTGCTTCTTCTTATTGAGATTTATCAATACTGTTATGTGTTTAGTAGTTTATTTTATTGCTATGTGCTCCTCTTTTGTGTGGTTATGTATTTTATTCATTTGAGGAGGTCAGCATATCCTAATAACAAAATCAGACATAGATGTTACATGAAAATGATACTAAAGGCCAAAATCCCTTGTGAATATATACAACAATCCTCAGAAATATTAGCAAATGAAATCCAGAAATATTTAAAAGGATAATTCATGATGACCAAGTGGGATTCATCTGGAGAATTCAAGGCCAATTTTACCTAGAGGGGTGGGATAGGGAGGGTGGGAGGGAGGGAGATGCAAGAGGGAAGAGATATGGGGACATATGTATATGTATAACTGATTCACTTTGTTGTAAAGCAGAAACTCACCATTGTAAAGCAATTATACTCCAATAAAGATGTTAAAAAAAAATCAATTACTGTAATTCACCAAAAGCATATGATTATCTCAATAGATGAAAAGGCAATTCAATATTCATTCATGATAAAAACTCTCAGCAAACTAGGAATATGCAAACTTAACCCAATCTTATAAAAATCTACAGCTAATATCATAATCCCATAAGATTGGTAAAAAGGCAAGAAACTCTTACTCATCATTGTGCTGGAAGCTCTGGCTAGTGATAATAAGGTTAGAAAGAATGGAAGAAAGGAAGGAAGGAAGGAAGGGTGGGAGGAAGGAAGGAAGAAAGAAAGAAAGAAAGAAAGAAAAAAAGAAAGAAAGAAAGAAAGTTCATACAGATTAGAAAGAAAAAAAGTTCTCTTTATTTGCAAACAGCATGATTGTATATAGAGAAAATCTAAACAAATCCCTACAAAACAACTTCTAGAACTAATGAGTTTGTTTATGAAGGTAGGATGATATAAGGTACACATACAAAAGTCTATTCTATTCATATAGAACAGCAATAGACAATTGGAATTTGAAGTTTTTAAAAAGTACAATTTACAATGGCATCAAAAAAGTTACTTTATAGATTTAAAAAAATTTGTGCATGGAAAAACATACCGTGTTCATGGACCGGAAGACTCAATATTGTTAAAATGTCAATTTACCCAAATTTATATAAATTTCAGTATAATTCTAAACAAAACACCAGATTTTGTTTTGTAGATATTGACAAGTGAATTCTAAAATTTATATGGAATGTCAAAAGACAGCCAAAACAAAGTTGAGGGCTTATATCATTCATTTCAAGAATTCTGTTAAGGTACAGTAATCAATGTGATTGGTGAAAGGATAGACACATAGTGCAACAAAATACACTAAAGAGCCCAGAAATAGGCCCAAATGAATATTGTGAACTGATTTTTGGTAATGATGCAAAAGCATTTTAATAGAGAAAGGATACTCTTTTTAACAAATGGTGCTGGAACAACTGGACATAGATATCCTCCCCACTAAAAAAAAACCCTAACCTTGACATGTACTTCACCTGTTACACAAAAATTAAATCAAAATGGGTCATAGAAACATTATTCCAAGTGAAAGAACACAAAGAGCCAAATATTATATAATTCAATTTACATGAAATGTCCAGAATAGGCAAATCCATAGAGACAGAAAGTAGGCTAGTGGTTGCCAGGGGCTGTGGGTGGGGTGTGACAGCTGACAGGTATTGAGTTTCTTTTCAAGGAGATAAAAATGTTCTGGAATTATACAGTAGTGAAAGTCCACAATTTTGTGAATATAATAAAACTACTGAATTGTATACTTTAAAAGGGCGAATTTTATGGTATATTAATTATAACTCAATTTAAAAATCCCTAGTACTTAAAAGTGGTTCTCAAGTACTTCTAAGTAGAAAAAAATTAAGAAATAATCTAGAGATAGGAAACTTTTAGTAAACTTTATCAGATTAACATGACAGAATATTTTTTAGATGTTAAAATTATGTTTAAAAAGAGCTTTTGTACACACCAAAGGCCCAGTACATGAAAGAAGTAATTGATAATATGGACTTCATTAAAATTAAAAACTTCTTCTCTGTGTAAGACACTGTCAAGGGAATGAGAAGACAAACCGCAGACTGGGAGAAAATATTTTCAATAGACATATTGGATAAAAGTTGGTTATCCAAAATCTGCAAAGAACCTAACAATAAGAAAACAAACAACCCTATGTAAAAATGGGCCAAAGATCTTAACAGGTCACTCACCAAATATATTCAGATGTCCAGTAAGCATATGAAAAGATGCTCCACATGGTATGTTATTAGGGAAATATAAATTAAAGCAACAATGAGATACCACTACACAACTATTAGAATGAACAAAACTCAGAACACTGACAGCACCAAATTCTGGTGAAGATGTGGAGCAATAGGAACCTCATTCATTGCTGGTGGGAGTGCAAAATTGTTCAGCTACTTTGGAAGACAGTTTGCAGTTTCTAACAAAACTAAACATACTCTTACCACACAATCTGGCAATTTCACTCCTTGATATTTACTCAAAGAAGTTGAAAACTTATGTCCACACAAAAACCTGCACACAGATGCTTATGGCAGTTTTATTCATAATTGCCAAAACTTGGAAGCAACCAAGATATCCTTCAGTAGGCAAATGGATAAACTGTTGTATATCCAGACAATGGAATATTTATTATTCAGTGCTACAAAGAAATGAGCTATCGAGTCATGAAAAGACATGGAGGAACCTTGAATGCATATAGCTATGTGAAAGAAAAACCCATTTGAAAGGGCTACATAAGTGTATAATTCCAACTATATTACATTCTGGAAAAGGTAAAACTTTGGAGACAGTAAAAAGACCAGTGGTTGCCAGTGGATAGGGAGAGGTGAGGGATGAATAAGCAGAGCACAGAGGAATTTTAGGGCAGTGAAACTATTCTGTTTGACACTACAATAGTAGATACATGTCATTATACATTTATCAAAACCCATAGAATGTACAACATCAAGAGTGAACTCTGATGTAAGCTATGAACTTTGGGTGATAATGATATATCAATATAGGTCCATGGTTTGTAACAAATGTATACTCTGGTGCAGGATGTTGATAGTGGGGAAGGCTAGTCATGTATGGAGATAGAGAATATATGGGAACTCTATACCTTCTGCTCAATTTTTTTGTCAACCTTAAACTGCTCTAAAAAATAAAGTCTCTCTCTTTATAAGAAGTTTTTGCCTATATAGGAGAATGTTTTTGATATACTGACAATTGAAAATTCATTTAATGGTATATATTTTTTCTATATAAAGATGATTATAAGAAGAAATTATGATAAATTATGTCCAAATATTAAATATGCACGTTTATATGACAAATGGTTGTTTAAAAATTTTTTATGCGTATTTTCCCCACTTTTTTGCAATGTACAAGTATTTTTCTCATCAAAGTTCTCCTGTATCTATTCCATCAAAGGCTATTTAGGTCTACTGTAGGTATCCACTGAATGTTAGGAGAGTGACAGTGTAAAAAAGAATTAATACAGCAAGCTTGAGACGGTCATATTCAGAAATACTTTCTTGCAAAATTGGCCCTTTGCTGGCATCTGGAAACAGATTTTGAGTGTTCCCACCATTTCCCAAATTGATAAGGTTGCCTAAACTATTGGTGAAAACAAAGGTATATGTTCAACACATGCTTTCCTTCTAAGAGTCTGGAATTTTGGTACATGTTAGGCAGATGGTGCCTAGGTGATCAGCCCTCAGTAAAAATCCTGTACACTTTCTTAGTTGGTTTGGGCTAATATAACACATTTAGACTGGGTGACTTAAACAACAAACATTTATTTCTCACAACAGGTTGGAAAGTCCAAGATCAAGGTGCCAGCAGATCCTGTGTCTGGTGTGCTTTTGCCTTTTGGTTTGGGAAGAAGACCATCTTCCTATTGTATCCTCACACGGTGTAGAGAAGAGAGGGGAAGCAAACTCTCTCATGTCTCTTTTATAAGGGCTCTAATCCCAACATGAGGGCTTCACCCTCAAGACCTAATTACCTCCCAATGGCCCCATCTCCAAATACCATCATATTGGGGATTAATATTTCAACATACAAATTCTGGGGGATACATTCAGTCCCTAGCTCTAATGAGCCACCCTGGTTGGCAACACATTGCACATATTGTCACACATCTTTACAGGAGGAATTAAACCTCCTGCAACTTCACTTGGAGAGAACGCTTGGAAGCTGTGCCTGGATTCCTCCAAAGTCCCCCACCTGCCCATGTGCCTTTTCCCTCTTCTGACTTTCCTTTGCTGACTTTCCTTTGTATCCTTTATTGTAATAAACAGTAACCATGAGTATAATAACTTTTATAACCTGTGAGTAGGTCTAGTGAATCATTGCATCTGAGAACAGTGTTAGGGACCCAGAAATTCCACTTAGTTATATACCCAAAAGAATTGAAAGCAGTGAGTGAGATACTTTTACAGATGTTCATAGCAGCATAATTTACAATAGGCAAAATGTGGAAGCAACCCAAATGTCCATCAACAGAAAAATGGACAAACAAAATGTGGTATATAAAATATAATGAACTATTTTTCACCCTTAAAAAGGAATGAAGTTCTGATACATGCTACAACATAGATGTACCTGAAAACACTTGCTAAGCTAGATGCAAACAGTCACGTATTGCATGATTCCACTTTTATGAAATATCTACAATGGGAAAATTAGAGAGACAGAACATAGACTAGAGGTTACCAGGAGCTGGAGGGAGAGAAAGGATGAGGAGTTACTGCTTAATGGGTGCAGAGTTTTTCAGTATAATGAAAAAGTTTTAAAAAGAGATAGTGGTGAGGGTTGTACAATATTGTGAATGTAGTTAATGCCACTGAATTGTACACTTAAAAATGGTTTAAATGGCAACTTTTATGTTATATATATTTTACCATAGTTTGTAAAAAAATATAAATACAAAACAATGTAGAGTCAAATTCCCAACTGTGCACAGCAAAGCCTCAAACCTCTTAAGGAGCACTTGCCTACAAGATTGTACTCTTTCAGATACTGCTGGTTGAAGGATAAATTGGTAAAACCTTTCAATAGGGCTAAAAAAGAAGAAAAAAAAACAAAATAAAAAATACAGCCTAGGTGTTGCCTTTGGTTTTTGTTCTTTCCTCCAGGTGGGAGGAGAAAGGGTCTGAACATTCCCAAAGGTGAGCTCAAATTGTTAAAAGTTTGTGTTGCTCTTTCCTATGTGGACAAATAATGCCACCTGCCATATTAGTAAACAAAGGATGTTGCAGCCATCAAGACATCAGCCACTGTAGCTGCCCCCAGTGGTGCAACCTGAGGGGATTCAGGAGGGAGAAAACAGGATAGTCGCCCTAGATAGTTGAGGTGCATATCAAAAGAATAATTTTATTAAGCCAGACTCTTGCATCTTCACATACATGGTGTCAATTAAAAATCGATCAGTTGATTGAAGAAAGAAGCCAAATTGAGGATTATAACCTGGGAAAAGCATCTCAGAAAGCTCCAAGAACTGTTCCACATGTTAGAAGTCAAAACATAGTTATATAAGTTTTTTGAGACAGAGGGCTGTACATTAGATAACATATTATTGACAATTTACACAATCCAGGTCTGCAAGAACAAAGTGATGAGTCATCGTGACCCCTTAAAAGATCAAGAAAGAATGTTATCATTTAAGGAGCTGGCTTGTCGATACTAGGAGAATGTTGCTCTTTGTGATTGAGTGGGTATTTCTGCCAATGGGGGAGGTTTGGTTGATGCATAATGCAGACACACAATGCACAGTAGAAGGGAGAGAGAAGGCCAAAGGGCAGAGAAAATTTTTCATGTTTAAATTTTTCTTACCTTGTCATAAAATATGAATTTTATTTCACAATTTCCCCCCTTTGATCATTAATCTTTTGATAGAAAGCACTAGGTGATCAAATGTTTGGTCCCTTGATGCCAGGCTGGTTGCTTGCCTGTCCTGGGTCCATCATGTCCCACAATGCTGGGTCCTAATAGACTGGTTCTCTTGTTTTTGTGGAGTTATACTAGCAGAATGTTTTGCAAGGACTGACAGTCAATTCTAGGTTGTCCAATAAGACTTAAGCCAATTTTCCTCACATGTGCATTGTGTATGTCCATTATTTTATAAAGAACTATAGATGTGATTTATAGTCTCAAGTCATTTAGACATCATTATCTTAGTATGAGTAGGTGACACACAGCATGAAAGGCAAGAAGTTATCACCTTATAATTTCCACAAACTATAATTAAAATTCTCAGTAGAACCAACAATGTCATTAGCAAAGATTTAAGCCAAGATCCTCCTGAATAAAACCATTTTCCTAATATTTCCCCTAAACTGGGAAAAGGATTGTTCAGAGCAGAAATTTTACTCTTCATGTGTCATAAGATGTCACATTTGAAGATGCAGCATTCAGTATGTATTACAGCACAAGTTCCCCCTTAGGAAGCAGTTAAAATATTGAGGGCCATGTGATCCTGTAGGACTGCTTTTCTCATCTTGAGACTTCTGAATTGAGCAAGCTAATGGCTTGATCATTATCATTCAAAACTTGCTGAATTGAATTTTGTTAAAGCCTCTATGTGAGTAATAATATTTTCTATTCCAAGTGAAAGAACAAATATCAAGATCAAATGGTCATATCATTGGAAAACTGATTGAGCCCAACATGCCTTCATTAAAGGCATATTGGTAGGGGCTTTTTCCAGGGTTACCCATAACTGATCTTGGGCCCAAGGGAAATCAATTGTACAACTTCTTAACCAAACTGGGAGAGCCATGGCCATAAATCTGTTCCAAAAATCAACTGGGTTCTATTAGGAGCTACCCAGTATTCAACATCTAGTGAAAAGGAGTGTTTATGGCCAGGTTCAGAATAGGCATCATTAATTGGCCAGGTAAGAAGCTCTCACTTAGTGATATTGGTGGTAACATTAGCTTGCATGGTGCTAGAGTTTCTTTCTTTTAAAATAAAATTTCAAAGGGCCATCCAATTAGAGCCTCAGAGAGGAGAAATCCACCAAGGCAACCTGAGAGTACTGAACCCAGGTAATAGGCCACAAACCCAGCAACAATTGGATTGATTTTTTTTTTTTGAAACTTGCAAATGATTGAGCCCAAGAAATACATTTGGTTCATAAGCAAAAGTGTGAGCAATTGTCAAAGTAATCAGTATACAGGCCTGGTCAGCATCTTGGGTCAGCTCTCTACCTTAGATGCAATCTTCTTCTTGTGTCCTAATCTGGTAGTGTTGGTCTTGGTCAAAGTTGGGTGTCAGAAACAGGAGTTGCAGTTCATTCAGGAGAGGAGGACTGATATGGTGACATATATAAATCCAAGAACTTACTCCTTTAAATTTTGCAGCACAAGGATTTGTTAGCAGTGTCTGATATAGCCCCTTCCAACATGACTGTAAAGAGTCCTTTATCTGATGTCTTTTCCATTATTCATAATCTCCTGGTTAGGTCATGACAAATCTGATCTTCATCCAAAGGTAGATTACAGTGATAAGCTTCAGAAACAAACTTAGATTGTCCTTTTAATAACTAAAGTTTACAACAAACTACCTGGGAAGTGAGTCTTAGTTTCCAATAATTTCCAATAAGAGTTTCCAAATTCTGGAGAAATCTGGTAGAGAGAAAAGACAAATGTTTCAATTCTACTTACAGAGGTGTAATTTAAAAGTTTCCTTATATCTGGAAAACACAGATTAAAAACCAGCACTATTTCAGACAAAACTCCAAATTATAACCATACTCATTGCTTCACTCGGTCCTACGTGACTAATCCCTGATCTTAATCTTCTGTTAACAGTTTTATGAAGCCATCAGGTTTTCCATTAGAATTCTTTAATTTCTTATCCAGGTTAGTGGTATGATCTACAAGTTATCAGAAACCTGTACTTGTTAAAAAGTCCTTTCTATGAATTTCCTTGAAGATGAAGCATTTTTTAAAAAGCACCAGAGTACAATAATAACTGTGTTATAAATGACAAAAGACTTTAAAAATGCAAGGTTAAAGATCTGATTACAATGCAATCGACAAACAACTTACTGCTGTGACATGCAACAATTTAAGATAATTAGTAGAATTATGACTGATAATATTTTACCAGGACATATCATATTTTTAGAAGTTCCATATAATTTCTAGAGTATCTATATTAATAACACTTACCCATATGATACAGCCTAAGAAGGCTTAATCAGTACGCATCTGATAATGCTTCCCATGTAATTTAACATACCAAATAAGCCTAATTAGTTTAATATTACTCTCTGAGATGGAGAGGAAACAAATATTTTGAGGTATTCCAGGGACCCTTTGGAAAACCTCAAAGTTAGCTAGAGGTCAAACAAATTTCATTTAGAATTTGATCTTTGGGAAGGTTGTCAAAAATATCAAAAAATGTTCAAAACACCAGGTCAAATAGGATCGTAGGTCACTGTGAGACAATACGCATTCACTTAACCAAAGTACCAATAAAAGATCTTAAATGTTGTAATACATCACTTAAATGCAAAGAAACTCATGCAGTCTATTACCAAAAGCAGTTCAATATTTTAAGAAAACTTTGTCCTTTTAGAGAGGAAATTAAATTCAGGTATTGTACCACTTTACCTTTAAAATTCATTTTCTTAATTAATTCAATCTTATCTTAGTGAATCCTGACCATGCACAAAAACTTTCTCAGTGTTCCTTTATCCACAAACCTTCCAAAACGTTCAGTATCCATATTATTCTGTCCATATTTTCTTTTCCAGTCAGAAACAACCAGGTCTAGGACAAAATTACCTTCTTTCCCTTAATAAAAATATTTCCAATCTTCACACCTTTTTTTTCCCGAAAAAAAACCTCTTACTTTCCTTGTATACTCAAATATTTACCTTATTATTTTAGTAGTTTTAGTTACATATATTATACTTCTTAACCTTAAAACCTAGTTTATAGCAAAAACCTAGAAGCAAGTAATTGTAAACTGTCATACCAACATTTTCTGATTGGCACTTACAAATATATTTTATAACCTTTAGAAACATACACCTTCTCATAGATTTTCTTTCCTCAATATAGTACAAGACATGTGTCTAATAAACACAAACATCTTTAGTTTCTCATAAGAAGACAAAATTATGGTTAGCAATTAATATTCCAGTATTTTATTTGGAAATGATCTAAATATTCAATGGATTCCCATTATTTAATTTAGCATAACTTTAAAGTTTCAAGTTACCAAAATCTGGAGAGACTTTTTATTTTATTTTACTTTATTTTATTTTATTTTATTAACATCTTTACTGGAGTATAATTGCTTTACAATGTTGTGTTAGTTTCTGCTGTATAACAAAGTGAATCAGCTATACATATACATATATCCCCATATCCCCTTCCTTTTGCACCTCCCTCCCACCCTCCCTATCCCACCCCTCTAGGTGGTCACAAAGCACTGAGCTGATCTCCCTGTGCTATGCAGTTGCTTCCCGCTAGCTAGCTATTTTACATTTGGTAGTATATATATGTCAATGCTACTCTCTCACTTGGTCCCAGTTTACCCTTCCCCCTCCCCGTGTCTTCAAGTCCATTCTCTACGTCTGTGTTTTTATTCCTGTCCTGCCCCTAGGTTCATCATAACTTTCTTTTTTTTAGATTCCATATATATGTGTTAGCATGCAGTATTTGTTTTTCTCTTTCTGACTTACTTCACTCTGTATGACAGACTCTAGGTTCAACCACCTCACTACAAATAACTTTGTTTCTTTTTATGGCTGAGTAATATTACATTTTATATATGCATATATTTGCCACATATTCTTTATCCATTCATCTGTTGATGGACACTTAGGTTGCTTCCATGTCCTAGCTATTGTAAATAGTGCTGCAGTGAACATTGGGGTACATGTCTCTTTTTGAATTATGGTTTTCTCAGGGTATATGTCCAGTAGTGGGATTGCTGGGTCATATTGTAGTTCTATTTTTAGTTTTTTAAGGAACCTCCATACTGTTCTCCATAGTGGCTGTATCAATTTACATTCCCACCAACAGTGCAAGAGGGTTCCCTTGTCTCCAGACCCTCTCCAGCATTTATTGTTTCTAGATTTTTTGATAATGCCCATTCTTCCTGACTTCTGCCCAGTTTTGGATTGGGTCGTTTGTTTTTTTTGATATTGAGCTGCATGAGCTACTTGTATATTTTGGAGATTAATCCTTTGTCAGTTGCTTTATCTGCAAATATTTTCTCCCATTCTGAGGGTTGTCTTTTCATCTTGTTTACGGTTTCCTTTGCTGTGCAAAAGCTTTGAAGTTTCATTAGGTCCCATTTGTTTATTTTTGTTTTTATTTCCATTTTGGAGAGACTATTTTAGATAGACATCCCCGAAACACCATTATTCCTAAAGTTTACGTAAAAGCTCTTATCTCATTTACCTCTACTTTATTTACTTAAAATTTCATCATATCATTACTTTTTGTTGACAAACTTTGTAACAGGAATAAGGTCATTCTTATTTTATTTCTAGTAAATCTAGGTACAATAAAAGTATTTAATGTTGATGACTCTAAATATATGTCTGTATTAACTAAACCAACAAGCTTAAACTAACTTAAATACTCTGGTATTAATTCAATACTAAATATTTCCCATATCACATGAACCTGAAATTCATTCTGGCCAGTTTCTTTTCTACTTCTGAGTATCTAAATAAGCACTTAATTTCCTTTAAGACAATTAAATAGAACTCTTTTACAAATTATATTCAGATATGCACAGACACACAGACACAGAGACCTCATAGTTTCCATTCCAAAATCTCAGCCATGAAACAGGTACAATAATAAAAACACATCAGTTACAAAAGAGGTTGGATTCAAGTTGGGTCTCTGTCAGATGGAACAAGTCAAGGTCACTTGTCTAGATGGCTAATATTTATGGAGAAGACACTTAAGATTTCTGTTTGTCCGTGACAAGTCAAGTTCCAAATTACCTACCCACTTTCCTGAAATTTGCATTTTAAAAAGATAGTAGGGATAAGGCTTCCTGGAGAAGATCAGGTAGAGCATTTACATCTCAAAGGCATAGGAGGAGAAAGGCAAGTTCCTCCTCTCTTGACTTTGTTCCCTTAAGGCTAGAATTTTTTTTTTCAATACTTACAAGCCTCTTGAGATAAATATGGTTTGGGGAGTGGTAAAAGGATTGGTGGGCTTTGAATTATTTCTGGAACCACACCTCTAATCCTATAAAGACCAGATTTGTAAACAAGGACAGTTGGTTTTTCCTCAAAGAATAGGGTGGCCACCTCAATGATATCAAAGGACTGACATACAAATTTACCTATGCTGGAATGTTTTACTTTCCCTCATTTTGTTTAGGGGAGAAGCCTCCCCTTCAAAGAAAATTCCTATCAGGCTCTGAATATCAGCCATAGTCAGTTTACTCAGAGTAGTGGTCTCTCATCTTGGTAATCCATTCATAAACAGTTTTGAGAATTCTCCCTGGGTTTAAGAAATTTTTAAACTATGGCCCTCAGTTCAGCCTTTGCTCTGAAGAGGCTTGCCTACAGCCTCAGGTGGTTCCATTTCTAAATGTAACCCTTTTATAGTGTCTTACTAGAATGAGTACTGAAATAAAGAGGGATAGATGGGAGGAGTAGCTAAAGTTTTAGGTACCTTTTATATCATTCACCTTTCATTAGCCTTCTACAACAAATCTTTCAATGAGGCTGTTTTGGAATTTTGAAGCTTTTTGGGGCTTCTGTGTACCAATTCAAATAGGTGCAATAGTTTAAAATGAGAGCTCTCTAAAATTTTGTTCTTCTAAATTTTAATTTAGAAGTTTCTACAATTCAAAGGATCCAATCAGCTAACCCTACAAATATTTTCTCCTGCTAATCTAACTTTAGAAAGTCGAAAAACTCTTAACCACTGTTGTTTCCAGTAGACCGTGTAGGCACAGATCCAGAAGACTGCTGGCCTTAGTTGCATGCTTGGAATTCAGTTTGGGAGTGCCAAAAGAGCCCCATTTCAGGGCTCAATTTCTTTTAGTTCTCAGTTAAGTACATGCAAGTATACATAAACCAAACCGAGCTGGTACTCCCATAGGTGGCTGTCCATCTGGGAGCTGTTTGGCCTTTGAGGCACAATTTCCCATTATTAACTTGGAACACTAATTCAGATATGAGATATGATCTGAACAGCTTCCTGAGGACAGCATGGCAGATGGAATGTGTGCTGCTTCTGAGTCTAGCTCCCCAAGGAGTTACCTTTGGGTCGGTTTGACTCTCTTACATGTCTTGGTTTCTTCATGGGACAGTCTAAAATCACGTTGGGTGCTCACAAGAGCTAGGTGCCAGCCTCTGTAGCACCCCCCTGGATGAGCAGTATTTACTTAGTGGTTATAGTGGGTTTCCCTTATTCTTCAGAGCTACATAATTCAGTCTCTCATTTCACTAGCAAAAGCTTTGTTCAGACCATATATCAACTCATTTAAGAAAAAAATTTAAGGGACTTTCCTGGTGGTGCAGTGGTTAAGAATCTGCCTGCCAATGCAGAGGACACGGGTTTGAACCCTGGTCTGAGAAGATCCCACATGCCGGGGAGCAAGTAAGCCCATGCGCCACAACTACTTAGCCTGTGCTCTAAAGCCCATGAGCCACAACTACTGAGCCTGCGTGCCACAACTAATGAAGCCTGCGCACCTAGATCCTATGCTCCGCAACAAGAGAAGCCACTATAATGAGAAGCCCACGCACTGCAACGAAGAGTAGCCCCTGCTTGCTGCAACTAGAGAAAGCCCATGTGCAGCAATGAAGGCCCAACACAGCCAAAAATAAATAAAATAATAATAAAAAAATTGAACTGTAGGGAAAATAAACTATTTTTTAAAAGTTTAAGTTAAATTGAACAAAAACCCAGCCACCTATGTTTCCCTGGGCCTCTTGCCCAGACCCCCTAGATCCTGCCTAGGAAATGCACTGGTGCCCAAGTCTTAAGTGAAACAGCTTGAATAAAATTTTCAGGATCATCACTTGAACAATGAGATCTGGATATCAGGAGAACTCACCAGAACATCTGAGGAATACCAAGCAGCCAGTGGGGTTCAGTGGGCCAATAGTTGGTACAGAGCACAGATTCTGGGTAGACTCCAGGTGTCCTTTGGTAGGTATCTTTCATATCCTGCCAGCTGCATCATGCATGTCAATGAAAAATTACTTAGTTGATCTAAGAAAGATGGAAATTTTGCTTGAGCTAAATTGAGGATTATAACCTGGGAACAGCTTCTCAGAAAGCTCTGAGAACTGTTCCACCTGTTAGAAGTCAAAACACAGTTATATAAACTTTTTGAGACAGAGGGCTGTACACTAGATGACGTATTATTGACAATTTACACAATCCAGATCTGCAAGAACAAAGTGATGCGCCATCATGATCCCTTACAAGATCAAGAAGGAATGTTATCATTTAAGGAGCTGGCTTGTTGGTACTCGGAGAATGTTGCTCTTTGTGGTTAAGCAGGTATTTCTGCCAGTGGGGGAGGTTTGGTTGATGCATAATGTAGATACACAATGCACAGTAGAAGGGAGAGAGAAGGCCAAAGGGCAGAGAAAATTTTTCATGTTTAAATTTTTCTTACCTTGCCATAAAATATGGATTTTATTTTACAATGGAAAAGTGCTAAATTCAATAACTTGAGATATTTGTTTTTTCTTTAATTAGCAGAAATCTTTTGAGGTTCAACTACCTGATTTGTTTTTGAAAAAATCCTATATATCCTGGTTCCTCCCTTTCTTCTTTGGAATAGTCCTCAGAGCTTTATGAGAGGCTATCTCCTGGGCTTAACTCCTCAGTATGTCTGCCAAATAAAACATAATTCTCCACTTTTAGGTTGTGCATTTTTTAAGTCAACACCTATAAACAATTAAATCAAGTTTCAGGGCTTTAGATAAACCAGAAGGAAAAAAAATAAAAGTGGAAAAAAACCCACTTCAGATGCTGCTTCAGCATCACCCCACCCACCCACCGGTTCTGGACATTACCTGTCAGCTGTAAGGTTAACCCTGTAAATGCTAAACTTGTTGCTGGAGATTTGAGTAAATTTACAAAGAGAGGAAAAATAATTTTAAAAATGACTTTATGTTTATGCTATGATAGAAAACTTATGTAAAATATTCTATGTTTAAGTTCATAATTTCAGAAATAATTTTCTGATTAGGAAAGCCAAAAAAAAAACCAAAAAAGCAAAACCCTAAGATGGTATATAACTTTCTTTTTGATGCTGGTGGGTGGATTGAAATGTAAAGTCTTTGAATATTAAAAAAAAGATAGGTTTCTATAAGTGATGACATTTACTTTATGTTTAATTTTTTGACTAGAGTTTTATTTATTTTTATTTCATTTTTATAATTTTATTTTTTTATTGGCATATAGTATATTAGAATGTTGTATCAGTTTCTGCTGTACAACAAAGTGAATCAGCTGTATGTATACATATATCCCCTCCCTCTTGGATTTTCTTCCCATTCCCACCCATTCCACCCATCTAGGTCATCACAGAGCACCTAGCTGAGCTTCCTGTGCCTTATAGTAGGTTCCCACTAGCTATATAGTTTACACATGGTAGTATATATATATCAATCCTAATCTCACAATTTGCCCCACCCTCCCCTTCCCCCACTGTGTCCACAGGTCCATTCTCTACATCTGCTTCTCTATTCCTGCCTTGGAAATAGGTTCTTCGGTACCATTTTTCTAGATTCCACATATATGTGTTAATACACGATACTTGTTGTTTCTTTCTGACATATTTCACTCTGCATGACAGACTCTATGTCCATCCACATCTCTACAAATGACACACTTTTGTTCCTTTTTGTGGCTGAGTAATATTCCATTGTATATATGTACCACATTTCTTTACAGTTTTGTCTGTCGATGGACATTTAAGTTGTTTCCATGACCTGGCTATTGTAAATAGTGCTGCAATGAATACTGGGGTACATGTGTCTTTTTGAATTATGGTTTTCTCAGGGTATATGCCCAGTAGTGGGATTGCTGGGTCATGTGGTAGTTCTGTTTTTAGTTTTTTAAGGAACCTCCATACTGTTCTCCATAGTGGCTGTATCAATTTACATTCCCAACAACAATGTAAGAGGGTTCCCTTTTCTCCACACCCTCTCCAGCCTTTATTGTTTGTAGATTTTTTGATGATGGCCATTCTGACCCATGTGAGGTGATACCTCATTGTAATTTTGATTTGCATTTCTCTAATAATTAGTGATGTTGAGCATATTTTCATGTGCCTCTTGCCCATCTGTATGTCTTCTTTGGAGAAATGCCCATTTTTTGAATGGGCTGTTTGTTTTTTTGAAATTGAGCTGCTGTTTATGTATTTTGGAGATTAATCCCTTGAGGCTTGCTTCATTTGCAAATATTTTCTCTCATTCTGAGGGTTGTCTTTTCGTTTTGTTTATGGTTTCCCTTGCTGTGCAAAAGATTTTAAGTTTAATTAGGTCCCATTTGTTTATTTTTGTTTTTATTTTCATTACTCTAGGAGATGGGTCAAAAAAGAGCTTGCTGCAATTTATGTCGGAGAGTGTTCTGCCTATGTTTTCCTCTAAGAGTTTTTAGTGTCTGGCCTTACCTTTAGGTCTTTCATCCATTTTGAGTTTATTTTTATGTATGGTGTTAGTTAGCTTTCTAATGTCATTCTTTTACATGTAGCTGTCCAGTTTTCCCAGCACCATTTATTGAAGAGGCTGTCTTTTCTCCATTGTATATCCTTGCCTTCTTTGTCATGGATTAGGTGACCATAGGTGCATGGGTTAATCTCTGAGCTTTCTATCCTGTACCATTGATCTGTGTTTCTGTTTTTGTGCCAGTACCATACTGTCTTGATTACTGTAGCTTTGTAGTATAGTTTGAAGTTGGGGAGCCTGATTCCTACAGCTCCGTTTTTCTTTCTTAAGATTGCTTCGGCTATTTGGGGTCTTTTGTGTTTCCATACAAATTGTAAATTTTTTTGTTCTAATTTTTGAAGAATGCCATTGGTAATTTGACAGGGATTGCATTGAATCTGTAGATTGCTTTGGGTAGTATAGTCATTTTCACAATATTGATTCTTCCACTCCAAGAACATGGTATGTTTCTCCATCTGTTCATGTCATCTTTGATTTCTTTCATCCGTGTTTTATAGTTTTCTGAGTGCAGATATTTTTCCTCCTTAGGTAGATTTATTCCTAGATATTTGATTCTTTTTGTTGTGATGGTAAATGGGATTGTTTCCTTAATTTCCCTTTGTGATGTTTCATTGTTAGTGTATACAAATGCATCTGATTTCTGTGCATTAATTTTGCATCCTACAACTTTACCAAATTCATTGACTAGCTCTAGTAATTTTTTGGTGGCATCTTTAGGATTTTCTGTGTATAGTATCATGTCATCTGCAAACAGTGACAGTTTTACTTCTTTTCTGATTTAGATTCATTTATTTCTTTTTCCTCTCTGATTGCTGTGGCTAGGACTTCCAAAACTGTTGAATAAGAGTGGCGAGAATGGACATCCTTGTATTGTTCCTGATCTTAGTGGAAATGCTTTCAGTTTTTCACCATTGAGAATGATGTTTGCTGTGGATTTGTTGTATATGGCCTTTATTATGTTGAGATAGGTTCCCTCTATGACCATTTTTTGGAGAGTTTTTGTTGTGAATTGATGTTGAATTTTGTCGAAAGATTTTTCTGCACCTACTGAGATGATCATATGGTTTTTATTATTTAATTTGTTAATACGGTTTATCACATTGATTGATTTGTATATATTGAAGAATCCCTGCATCCCTGGGTTAAATCCCACTTGGTCATGGTGTATAATCATTTTAATGTGTTGTTGGATTCTTTTGCTAGTATTTTGTTGAGGATTTTTGCATCTATGTTCATCAGTGATATTGGTCTGTAATTTTATTTTTGTGATACCTTTGTCTGATTTTGGTATCTGGGTGAAGGTGGACTCATGAAACATATTTGGGAGTTTCTCCTTCTGCAATTTTTTGGAAGATTTTGTGAAGGATAGGTGTTAGCTCTTCACTAAATGTTTGATAGAATTCATCTGTGAAACTATCTGGTCCTGGACTTTTGTTTGTTGGAAGATTGTTTTTTTTGAATCAGATTTCTGCCTTAAGTGACCCACTCCCTAGTCTTTTTTTTATTTATTAACTTTATCAATTTTATTTATTCATTTTGGTTGTGCCAGGTCTTAGGAGCGGCTCACTGGCTCCTTAGTTGTGGCATGTGTTTGCCTTAGTTGTGGCTGGAGGGCCCTTTAGTTGCAGCCTGTGGGTTCCTTAGTTGTGGCATGAGAACTCTTTAGTTGTGGCATGCATGTGTGATCTAGTTCCCTGACCAGGGATTGCTAGGACCCAAGTGGGTGGGGGAAATGCTAGGCACGTCCCCCCCAATCCTATGATCCCCAAGGGTTCATCCCTATTCGCCTCTACTCTTCCTCCCCCGCCCTCTCCCACACCCCCAGGACCCACAGGGCCAGAGGGGTCCTCAGAGAGTGGAGGACAAGGCCCAGGACCCCAGCATGATCCCCGGGACTGAATGGGTGAGGGAAACACTAGCCACATTTCCCTCCGATCCTTCGAACCTCTGAGGGTCTCTCCCCATTCTCGTTGATCCCCTCACAGTTAGTGTGCCTCTCCAGGTGTGGGAACCCCTCCCCTCACCCCAACCACCCCTCAGGGGCCCCAGTCCCATCCCGCCTCCACTTTTCCTCCCCCCTCACTCCCCCCCACATCCTACCCGGTCCCTCAGGGGTTCCTCCCATCCTCTTGGGTGTTGAGGTCCCCCAATGACATCTGGTCGATGTCCTAGTTGTGAGGAGATGCAAACTCCTCGTTCTCCTACTCATCTTGACTCTGCCCATGACATTTGCCTCAATTTTTACCTATTAGAGCCTTTGAAAAAAGTGAAACAATATGAAATAATAGGTAATCTCTAAGTAGACACTTTGGGAATTTTAAAAAGCAATTTTAGTTATTAATGAGTTCTTGTAAAATCAGACCCGTGATAGAGGCTGATAATTTTCTGGCTTCTGTGCATATTTTTGAATAGGTCAACTTGGACTCTAAGAATAACAAGATTAACAGGATTTAGGAAAGCCTGGCTTGTCACTTGGACTTAGAACACTGTTGCTGGTTGTGCAGGGCCAAAGCCACTGTTTTTTTCCTGGAATATTGCCTTACTGATTTTAATTGCCTGAACATGACTCTAAGCTGAAACCTGATACTATCTGCTGTGGGCTACTTCAGTCACAGCACAAAGTCTGGTGGACTAAAGCAGACAAAACTCAGACCGTGTTATCACTGTAGCTTCAGGACACGCCTGTGTGGGGCCACAGACTCTGAAAACATCATGGACGCTGGCTGGGCTGCCTGGGTCACACACAAATGTCCACATGACAGAGCTTGTTCTCTAATGGACCATCTGAAATCAGGCTATATTACCAACACACAAAATAATTGCATTCCTAACCTGTGATTTTTGCCTCAAACTACAAGTCTGGGGAGGACTGTGAATTCTCTGCCCACTCCTGGCTGAGTGGACTCTTGACCCCTTCTCAGGGGTGGCTCACTGCTGTTGATGATTATATTTGCCTTTCTGGATTAGTTGCAGTTTGCAACAAGAGACTGATAAACTGACCCAACTTTCCTTGTCCTTCTCCTGGTATACATACTTTAGTAAAGCAAGTTAATCATCAAGTGCAGCTACCCCCAAAAGGGATTAATTTTTTCTAGGTGCAGGTCATGAAAACTCACTTTTAAATTTTTTAAAATTCAAGATTTTCTCTTTACTCATTCCTGAACATAACATGTCTTTCTAGTTAAGCTGTATAAAAATGTTTTTCTATGAAAATACTTTTATTCCTCTTGCATACAACTCTTCCTGATGAAATGTCTGGATAAGAGCAGGAAATGATTTTAAAAACGTAAAGTTATAATGATTAAAAAGGACACACTGATTTTGCAACAGTGGTAGAGAAAACAAAACCCCAGTAGTATCTGGAAGGCATGGAGGGATTGGGGGGCTCAGGGAGTGGCGCATTAATGGTCTTTGGTTTTCAAAACCATTCCAGGAAACCTTCCCCTCTTCCAGAAGGAAAACTCCTCCTGCGTACTTTCCAAGCTGCTGAGAAAGTTCTGAATTCAGACCAACTACTGAAACTTGATCACTCACAGCAGTTCTGGCAATGGGACAGTGTGGGTGGCCTCAACTCCTCACTTTTCATGCAAAACACACATGCAAAACTGGAAATGACTGTCTCCTTGCAGTCCCTCTAAAACCAAGGACTCACACTAAAATTTTCCAGCTGAACTAGAAATCCCAGGGCTGGGCAACAAGTCAGACTTATGTTAACCTGTGGGACTTACTGTGTGTTCTGCTTGGGGTGCAGTAATAGTTGAACTGTGCCCTTAAGGATTGTACTCTTTTTACACGTCCCCTGATGGTTTTGACAGTGTCTCAGCTGGAAGGCATTCAGGTCAACTTCAGTTTATTGGCCAGGGTTATTCTGTGCTTGATTTGATGCCTTAGGCCACATAAAAATGATTCATACAGAAACTTGAGGAGGAAGCCACCTATTTTTTTAAGATAGAGCTTTATAATTAATGGGATTTGTTTTTTTTTAATTTTTATTTTATATTGGAATATAGTTGATTAACAATGATGTGTTGGTTTCAGGTATATAGCAAAGTGATTCAGTTATATATATATATATATACAAGTATTTATTCTTTTTCAAATTTTTTTCCCATTTAGGTTATTACAGAGTATTGAGCAGAGTTCCCTGTGCTATACAGTAAGTCCTTGTTAGTTATCTATTTTAAATATGGTAGTGTGTACATATCAATCCCAAACTCCCAATCTATCCCTCCCCCTCCCACCCTTTCCCCTTGGTAACCATAAGTTTGTTCTCTAAGTCTGTAAGTGTTTCTGTTTGGTAAATAAGTTCATTTGTATCATTTTTTAAGATTTCACCTGTAAGTGATGTCATATGATATTTGTCCTTCTTCATGTGATTTACTTCACTTAGTATAATCTCCAGGTCCATCCATGTTGCTGCAAATGGCATTATTTCATTCTTTTTAATGGCTGAGTAATATTCTGAGTGGGAGATAGGCCCCAGGCTAAACAGCTGGAGTTGTCCCCTGTGGACACATACTCCAAGATGAAGAGGAGGAGGAGCTAAGACCGCATATCCCTCATTCCACATATTCCTCATTCTTGAAGTCAGGGAGACTTTCCTGACTATACATGCACAGAAAGTCCCCTTGAAGGTCAAAAAGCAAGGGTGCACCACCCCATACTAGGTGATGTAAACCTACCCATAGGCCTCTTTACTAGAATCCATCTCGGCTAAGAGATATGCGTGCACACATGGGAGGACCCTGAGATATATCAAATATGGACTCAGAACCAGGCAAAGCAAGATGATTGACCAAAGGAAACCTGGAAGAAATGCCCATATAAGTGATTTAAACTGACACGAGGGCACAACTTTCTCTCTGAGCCCACCCGTGTGTCTATCCACACTTATTCTTTTTCCTACTAATAAACACTTTACTTGTTTCACTACTTCTGTCTCTATGTGGAAATTCATTTCTACACAGCTGATGGACCAGGGCCTTTTCACTGGTCACTGGTCCCTGGTGGTCTAGTGGCTAGGATTCAGTGTTCTCACTGCCATGGCCAGACTTCAATATCTGACCAGGAACTGAAATCCTGCTTCAAGCTGCTTCAGGCCAAGGCCACCAGAGATTAATTCCATTGTGCACGTGTACCACATGTTCTTTATCCTTTCATCTGTCAATGGAAATTTAGGTTACTTCCATGTTCTGACTATTGTAAACAGCACTGCAATGAATATTGGGGTGCATGTATCATTTCAAATCATGTTTTTCTCCTGATATAGGCCCAGGAGTGAGACTGCTGGATCATATATGGTAGTTCTATATTTAGTTTTTTAAGGAACCTCCATACTGTTCTCCATAGTGGCTGTACCAATTTACATTCCCACCAACAGTGTAGGTGGACACCTCTCCAGCATTTATTTTTTGTAGACTTTCTTATCATGGCCATTCTGACTGGTGTGAGGTGATATCTCATTGTAGTTTTGATTTGCATTTCTGTAATACTTAGTGATGTTGAGCATCTTTTCATGTGACTCTTGGCCATTTGTAAGTCTTCTGTGGAGAAATGTGTATTTAGGTCTTCCACCCATTTTTTGATTGGGTTTTTTTTTTTTTTTTTGCCATATGTGCTATTTATAAATGAGCTATTTATAAATGTTGGAGATTAATCCCTTGTCAGTCTCATCAATTGCAAATATTTTCTTCAATTCTTTGTGTTGTCTTTTCATTTAGGTCTTCCACCCATTTTTTGATTGGGTTTTTTTTTTTTTTTTTGCCATATGTGCTATTTATAAATGAGCTATTTATAAATGTTGGAGATTAATCCCTTGTCAGTCTCATCAATTGCAAATATTTTCTTCAGTTCTTTGTGTTGTCTTTTCATTTTTTTTTTTTTCTTTTTTTTTTTGTGGTATGCGGGCCTCCCTCTGTTGTGGCCTCTCCCGTTGCGGAGCACAGGCTCCGGACGCGCAGGCTCAGCGACCATGGCTCACGGGCCCAGCCGCTCCGCGGCATGTGGGATCCTCCCAGACCGGGGCGCAAACCCGGTTCCCCTGCATCGGCAGGCGGACGCGCAACCACTGCGCCACCAGGGAAGCCCCTGTCTTTTCATTTTGTTTATGGTTTCCTTTGCTGTGCAAAAGCTTTTGAGTTTAATTAGGTCCCAGTTGTTTATTTTTGTTTTTATTTTTAATGGTATTTGTTTTAACTCCTGACTGAGGAGGGCATAACTCTGATCAATAATGCAGGTTGGTCTTACCCTGTTGCATGAGGTCCTCCTGATAAGTATTTTGCTTAAAGACAGTTTGGCCAAAGACCAAGGGGATGGACTGTGCTGAAAAGAGTTAATATAGCAGGTCTGAGATATCATCCTTAGAAAGGCTTGTTTGAAAAGCTGGTATCTGAGAACATGGATTATGCACCAGTTCTTACCAAACCTAACTGACAAGGGTGGCTCACTGTACCTATACTGTATAAACAATGTGGTTTGTGCTCAACACCTGCTTTCCTTCTGGGAGTCTGGAATTTTGGTACATGGTAGGAAGAAGGTACCTATGTGACCAGCCCCTAACCTTGGCCACTGAGTCTCTAATGAGCTACGTTGGTTGGCAACACTCTGCTTGTATTGTCACACATCACTGCAGGAGGAATTAAACCTGTCCTGGGCAACTTCACTTGGGGAGAACTCTTGGAAGCTATGCCTGGAGTCCTCCAGAATTTTCACCATGTGCCTTTTCCCTTTGCTGATTTTCCTCTGTATCCTTTATTTGTAATAAATAGTAAGTGTGGAATATAGTAACTTCTGGGTCTTGTGAGTCCTTCAAGTGAATCATCAAGCCTACAGGTGATCCGACACAGAGACTTTTCTCTAAACATGTTCTTTTTGGAGAAATATATAGAATTCTGTGATGTTCACAGGTCATTTAAAAAAAATCTTTCAATAATATCTTCCTTTAGTCATCTCATAAATACCAGAAGAGAATATCCCTATCTCCCCCAAATCCAGGTGTCAGCAGGGCCATGCTCCCTTTGACAGCTCTAGGGGAGAATCCTTCCTTGACTTTTCCAGCTTCTGGCTTTTGTGGGCAATCCTTGATATTCCTTGCCTTGTAGAGGCATCATTTCAGTCCCATGGCCATCTTCTACCTACATGCCTTCATATTGTCTTCCTTCTGTGTGTGTCTGTCACTGTGTCCAAATTTTACCTCCTTATAAGGAACACTAGTCATATTAGATTATGGCCCACTTTATTGACATCATTTTGACTTGCTTACCTCTATAAAGATTCTATTTCCAAATATGGTCACATTCTGAGGTACTGGGGATTAGTACCTTCAACATATCTTTTTTTGGGGACACAATTCAAGTCATAAGAAACTCCTAAATCCATTCTTATTAGAAGCTCACAGATAAAATCCTCAGTCATTTGATTTTTTCTAATATGACTGCTATAATTTCTAGGAACATCCCAGAGACAGTATTTTCTTTTGGAATTAAACATGTTCTAGGTGATTTTCATAGTAAATGTAATTTTATAGTGTGGGCTGAGGACTTCCCATTTGTTTTGTTTTGTTTTGTTTTGTTGGCCATGCCACATGGCACGCAGGATTTTAATTCCCCGACCTATGCCCCCTGCAGTGGAAGTGCGGAGTCTTAACCACTGGACTGCCAGAGAAGTCCCTGGGGGCTTCTCCCCATTTACCCAGCCTGTCTTTTGAGCAATGACCAGAAATAACTCATTAAAAGCTGCACTTATGATAGGCAACTTCAAATACTGTTTATTATCTTTCAACGTTTGGGATTCTGGGTTAAAGTTTGAGAAGTCTGGCTACAAGAAAAGCACACATGGCCTGGTGAAGGTTATTGGGAACTGGGTCTTTAATGTAGTGTGGGGTGTCTCCCATTCAGGTCATCCTGACTTTACTTTCATTTATAAGAAAATGAGGAGGTATCTCACAAATTATCTTGAACACATAGGTGATATAAAACTGCCTGTCTTGAAAGGTAAGTAGGAACTAGTAAACCATTTCAAGGCAAGGATGAAAAGTAGAATGAAAAACAAACATGTACGCACTTGGGAGAGCTGTGAGGTAGACAAACAAAATTGTTAAATAATGATAATTTCATCACCCAAAATATAGTCTTGGATCTGTGTGTAACAAATGCAGGTGATTGCATTGAGCCCTGACAAAAGATGATGTAACAACTTATCATGAGAGCTTCCATTTAAAAAGATACTAGATATTCAAAAAGAAAGAAAGAAAGAAAGAAAAGAAATATACTGCATAGCGTGAAAGTGTAAATCTAGTTCCCATCTATTTTCTATTCTCACCGCCTGTGCCCTACCACCAACTTTCAATCAGTCCCACTGAGCACCATAAATTACTATTTTCTGAGTATTCTGTGTCTTCCCTCCTTTGAATCTGGGATACAATTCACTTTTCTACCCTTTAGTTTCCTTTAAAATGAACCATAACACAATATAGAACAGGATAAGTGTTAACAATAGACCTAAGATGTACCTGTGGAATATGAATAAAGACAGCACTTATTAAGTCCAGTAGTAAGAGGGAATTCCCCCGTGGTCCAGTGGTTAAGACCCTGTGCTTTCACTGCAGCAGGCACAGGTTCAATCCCTGGCTGGGGAACTAAGATCCTGCGTGCTGTGTGTTGTGGCAAAAAATAAATAAATAAATAGATCAATCCAGTAGTAAGAAATTAAGCATATATTCCACAATTGGTATCATATAAACCAAGTCTTTGCATTTCTGAGCAGGATCATAGAGGCAGCACCCCAGCTGAAGGAACATTATAAGCAAGAGACATATGGCAGTGTAACTACTGAATTATTACTATATGCCAGGAATTGTCCTAGATACTTGCTACTTGTCATCTCATTTACCAATAACTATTCAAACTAGTTATCATCTACAGATAATGTATGGTAAAGTCAAGGCTCAATAGTTTTCATGCAAGCACAGCTTATACCATAATTGTAGTTTCAACCCAGCCTTTCTACCCTCAAAGTCCATGTTTTTAACCCCTATAATCCCAAGCTATTTGCCAGAGTTGGTGCAAACATAAGGTAAATCTTGGCAAATGCTGAGTAGCTGAGTGATTTCGTGTGTGAAGTACTTGAAGAGAGTGTGTACACAGAACTGGAAATATATGTTGCGCCAACCAAAGGTGGTACCAAGGCATGTGCAAGAGAATTGTATGAACTTGAGTTAAAGTGGTAAAATTTGTGTTTGTGTAGGTTACTATCTTAGCAACGTAAAATTTGATTTTGAGAAAGAACATACTGGTGATTAATTAGGAGGTAACTACAACAATCCAGGCAGGGGATAATATCCTTGACAAGGTATAAATAGTGGAAATACATAAGAAGGAAAAGGAGCAAGAGATTGATATGGGGATAAACCTGAAACCCTGTTGGAAGTAGATGTTCAGGAAGATTCAAGCTAATGTGGTGTTTTAAGCCCCATAGTTCTGCCATTAATAAAAATATATAACTCCCGCCACCCCAAATCAAACTAAAACAACCACAAAAAACCAAAAAGCAGGTTTTGGAACAGCAGTTCTAAATGGGGCTTGAAAATCACCATCTATTTCCTCATGCTGGCCAATGGAAGGCATCATCATGTTAGGGCCACAGGCTGAGCCCAGGACACAACCAGAGGCAGAACTGAGAACGGATACATGGGTGTGTCTTTTGGATGAAGACATATTGTGCTGTGTTTAATATGGTGGTTGTATTGAGGCCCCAGTTCTGTGCTGTGGCCCACAAAATGAGTGTATATTCCCAGTGTCCATCTCCCAGAGGAGCAGACCATCAGGAAAGGAAGCTGGAGTTCATCACTTGGGTCTACAAGTAGGTCAATGTAGATTTCTCTCTCTAGGACATCTCTCTCTGGGCCTGGATCTCTGGGGTCAGTCTGTTGGTAAGGGAAGATATCTAGCTGTGGTATCCAGTGGCAAATGCTAACATGGTATATGTGCTGCACAGAGCTAAAATATGAAATGCTCAAATGAATTTAGCCTGCAGAACCTGGAGAGCTGCCATGTGCTGAAACTGAATGTCTCTTTTTCCTTATGCTTTCTAGGCATTTTCATCGTGTCATATCCTTCACTTGTTAAAATCATACTTAAATATTTCAGCATTTTACCAGCCTCTTTACAATAAGTGCCCATAGAGGGCACTTCTCTTATAGGTTTACTAGGCCATAGGCATGGAGTTTCTCTTTCCGTAGTCCAACTCAGATGTTTCAGTTCATTTTATTGCAGGAATTTATAGTTTGATTTCTCGTCCTATCAGTGTTCACTTTCTTCTTTGGAAAAGAGTTGCAGATCTGACCATCTGTATAAGCAAATATGTGACTTACCATAAAATAGCAGATCCTTTAAGAAGTTATACCCCCGGGATACTGACAAGTCCTTGAGAAGAGGCATCTTGGCTTTTCTGCGGTCCTGTAGGCTAAACAAGTGGCTGACACAAAGATGATCCTCCCATAAAGCCTTTTCATCTGAAAATAGAGTTGGCAGAGGGGATTGGTGTGGTCCTCAAAATTACAGAGAATGAAGCTATCTGTTCTTTCTCTCCCAATATATTATTTATTATTTGAGACACAGCTTCATCATCAATGATGAGGCTTCTATATGTACACTTAGCATTTTTACTTCCCAAGATACAGGTGGATACTGCTATTGTTAGAGAGAGACATGTGCTAACTAGCAGATGTGGTTGGGCCACCTCAGAAACAGCCAAATCTACAAAGCTTTGCCTTCATAGCATTAATACTATTGAATATAATTTCATTATCTTACTGACTCAAGATCAAGAAACTGCCTGTGAAATGTGCCATGAGAATATATTTGGACATCCAAAATCTAAAGGCCAATAATACAAGATTATAGATTTTAATGTTAATTTATTGTAATAAGAAAGCAGTGCCAAAAACTTAAACCTTTAGAAATTTTTTGAGACTTCTTATGGCCTAGAATATGGACTGTCTTTGTAAATGTTCTACATTCATTAAAAGAAAATGTTTAGGTCAAGTGTCTGAAAGTATTTTTTAAATCTTTGATACTCTTGTAGATTTTTAATTTAGTTATTTTATTAATTTCTGGGAGAGGGATGTTGTATTAGTCAGGGCTTTGGGGAGAAAAGGATGTACAGATATTTATTTTAAGGAATTGGGACATGTGATTGTGGAAGCTGGCAAGTCATTTGTTGGGCTGGCTGGAAGCCTGGAAATTCTGTCAGGAGTGTATATTCACTCTTGAGTCTAAAGGCAGTCTGGATTGAATGAGGCTCACACACATTATGGAAAGTAATCTGCTTTACTCAAAGTCTACCAATTTAAATGTTAATCATATCTAAAAAATACCTTCACAGAAATGTCTAGACTAGTGTTTGACCAACCATTTGGGCACCATAGCTTAGTCAAATTGACACATAATATTAACCATCACTGTCCACTTTTTGTCAACTTGGCACTCATACACATCTCTTTAAACTAATAATGAATCTCCAAATAACAAAGTCATACTTCCACTGAACATAATATAACTGTCCTACATACAACCAAAAATGTACTAAACTTTTCCCCAGAAGAGAATGTAAAGTCCTTTTACACACATATTCACACACATATATGCATACACACATATTCATAATGAAATAAGAAAAAAATACTCATAACAATTATAGACCTAATTTCTGTAACTGGTTAGATGGTCATAGCTGGTATTTATAACTGCCTTATTCCACTACACTTTGTTTATTCCCTTTATTCACAGCAGGTACCTCAACCAGTTGTGGTTCTACCCAAAACTTAATTCCTGAAAAGTCTGAGCCATTAGTAGTTCTGACAGAATTAGGTTGTTATGGTTTTCCACTGACTTTAATCTCAGGAGCTAGTAGTACTAATGTATGACCTAAGGGACCTCATATTCTAGACATATATTGATTCAGAGCCTATACAGCCTCCTGGAAAACCTTGTCTCAACCCTGTAAGTTATTGCCACCTAGCTGGTAATAACCATTTTCAAAAGGCTATTCTGTTGTTCTATAAAGCCAGCTGATTCAGGATGGTGGGTAGCATGGTAAGAATAGTGAATTTCATGAGCAAGGGCCCTTTGCCACACTTAACTTGAAGTGAAGTGTGTTCTTTGATCAAAAGCAATGCTGTATGGAATACTATGATGTTGGATATGGCATTCTATAAGAATTTTTGCAAGCAGGGAAATCTGTATCTAGAGTATCTATTAAATATTTCAAAGTAAGTTTCTCTTCCATGATAGAAGCAGTCCAATGTAACCAACCTGCCACTGGATAGTTGGTTGATCACCCAGGAAATGGTGCCATACTGGGGACACAGTGTTGGTCTCTGCTGCTGGCAGATTGAGCACCCAGCAATGGCTGTGGCCAGGCTGGACTTGGTGAGTAGAAGTCCGTGATGTTAAGCAACTGTGTAACCTCAATCTCTGTCACCATGGCCATTTGTTCATAAGCCCACTGGGCAATGACAGGAATGACTTGAGTAAGAGACTGACTGTTATCCATAGAAGGGGTCATCTAACCCCTTGATTATCAAAATCCTCCACTGCTGAGTTCACTCTTTGGTGAGCATTCAAATGGGACTCTAATATCTTCACATTTTTCTCCAATTCAGAGAAGTCTATCTGTATACCGCTTCTCTAGACCTCCTTGTCACCAATTTCCCAATGGTGTTCCTTCCAAGTCCCTGACCAGATAACACCTAGTTCATGATGGGGAGCTCAGGTCTCATGGTAACATGGTGGCTCCTGATTAAGTGTTCAGTCTCTCTACTAAGGTCCAGTAGCAAACAAAGAGCTGAATCTCCAAAGGAGAGCAGTTATCCACAGAGGATGGCAGGGCTTTGCTTGAAAATATTAAAAGTCTGTGCTTTGATCCACTTATAGGGGACTTGTCAAAGGCATCAAACAGCACCTCTATCTGCCACTGGCACTTCAAGCACCATTGAATCTGCTGGATCATATGGCCCAAATGGCAGTGCAGCTTGTACAGCAGACTGGATCTGTTGCAAAGCCTTCTCCTGTTCTGAGCCCCACCCCAAACTAACAGCTTTTTGGAGTACTTAGTAAATGGGCTGGAGTAGCACACGCAAATAAGGAACATATTGCCTCAAAAATCCAGAGTCAATTAGGCATTGTGCCTTGTTTTTGACTGTAGGAAAGGCCAGATGTGACAACTTATCCTTTACCTTAGAAGGGATATCATGACATGACCAACATTATTGAACCCCATGAAATTTCACTGAGGTAGAATGCCCCCTGATATCACATTTATTTCCCATACTCTGACAAGCAAATGTCTTACTTAATAAGTCTAGAATAGTTGTTATTTCTTGCTCAATAGGTCCAATAAACACAATGTCATCAATATCAGATGACCAGTGTGATGTCTCAAGGAAGAGAAAGGTGATCAAGATCACTGTGGACTAAATTATGGGTTGGAGAGTCGATATATCCTTGAGGGAGGATCATGAAGGTGTATTGTTGGCCTTGTCAGCTGAAAGAAAACTGCTTTGGTGGTCTTTAATAACAGGTATGGAGAAAAAAAAATTTGCCAGTTCAGTAGCTGCATACCAGGTACCAGAAGATGTGTTAATTTTCTCAAGCAATGAAACCACATCTGGTACAGCAGCTTTGGAGTCAGCACCTGGTTAAGCTTAGCATAATCCATTGTCATTCTCCAAGATCTGTTTTCTTCACAGGTCAGATAGGTGAGCTGAATGGGGATGTGATAAAAACCACAAATCTTGCATTTTCATGTCCATGATGGCGACATTAAATCTCAGCAGTCCCTCCAGGAATGCACCACTGCTATTGGTTTACTATTTTCCTGGGTAGAGGTAGCTTTCGTGGCTTCTACTTGGTCTTTTCAACCATAATGATCCTCAGTCCACAGGTCTGGGAAACAATATAGGAATTCTGCCAGTTGTTATTCCGGTGATCCATTCCAGAACTGGGGAAACAACAAGATGAGATTGAAGACCTACTGGACTCAAGGTGAGATGGAAATGAGCTAAACTCCTATTGATCATCTGACCTCCATAAGCCACTACTTTGATTGTTCAACCAAAGAGACATTGTCACCCTGGAAAAAGGCCATAGGTCCCCTCATGGAGAAAGATGAACAGTATAATGTTTTGGCAATGTAGCAGGGTCCTTCCTTAAGGGAACTCAACCTCTCCTTCATTCATGTAGGTTATATAGTCTGTAAACTGGCTCAAGTCTGGGAATTGATTGAGGGACCATGACTCTGTTTTTTGTTTGTCTGTTTTTTAAATTCAAGTTAGAATTTTGTTCACTTGATCTAGAGCTCTTTTGCTTATACAGATCAAGTAAGAACTTTAGTAGATTGCCCACTAGGGCTGCTAAAACAAAATACCACATACTGGGTGGCCTGTAAACAACAGAAATTTATTTCTCAGTTTTTAGGGCTGGAAATCCAAGGTCAGGGTGTCAGCATGTTGGGTTCTGGAGAAGGCTTTCTTGTAGGTAGCAGAGTGCAGACTTCTCTCTGTACCCTCACATGGTGGAAGGGTCAAGAGATCTCTTTGTAGACATTTTTATAAAAGCACTAATCCCATTTATATGTGCTCTGCCCTCATGACCTAATCACCTCCCAAAGACCCCACCTCCTAATCCCATCACCTTGGGGTTAGGTTTCAACATAATTTTGACAGGACACAAATATTCAGACAGTAGTGACCATGATTAACCTTCCAATACTATAGCTCTCTGCATGCCACTCTGTTCTGATTGTTGCTTGGGCTCTTCTGTCCATTATGGTAACCATGCCCACCTCACCTTTGGTGATTAGGTGCCTTTATTTGTTCCCTGCCACCCTGGGATCCAATTATCTCCCATTGCTTGTAGGTTTCCAATTCACTGGCAGCAGTTCCCACTATAACCTGGCCTATAGAGAAATCCTTAGTGCTCTTCAAAGATTGTGGGGCTCCCCTCACAAATATATTGCTTGTGGTTGTGTGTCCTCTGGACCCTTCTGAGGTGAATGGGCAGGTCTACCATGATAAATCTATTCTAAAATTCCAGTTTCTCTAAGGATATGGATCCCTTCCTCTATAGTATATGGAGGCGGTTCTGGCATTTCAGCTTCACCTAGTATGAAGTTGGCCCTTGTTTCAGTCAACCAGTCAAACCTTCAGAGCCCTTTTTTCCCTCCAAGCTGTAACATTGAATCCAGAAGCTCTTTAGTAAGCCCATATCAATAATTTAGCCTGATTCAATTTTATGTTCTTTCTATTATTTCATATCCCTAATATTCATTTTTAATATAGACCCCAGAATTTTGTCTGTATAAATTAGAAAAATCATGCTTTCTTTTGGAGTGTAGTGTACCTCTTAATTGGATACACATTGTATCTCACTTTTCAGAGCCTGCAAGGACTTGAGTCTTGAATAGGTGTAGAAGAAAATAGGAGTAACAGAAATGTGTCTGAGGAGAATTGGCAGTGTCTGGGTCATCTCAGATGCTTTTTATTGGCATGTTCCCCTTAATTTTGGATCACATTAGCCAGCTTCATATTTCTAGTAATTAATGATTTTAAAAAATTTTAAATTTTATATTGGAGTATAGTTGATTAACAATGTTGTGTTAGTTTCAGGCATACAGAAAAGTGATTCAGTTATACATGTATCTATTCATTTTTAAGCTCTTTTCCAATTTAGGTTAGTACAGAGTATTGAGCAGAGTTCCCTGTGCTATACAGTAGGTCCTTGTTGGTTATCTATTTTAAATATAGCAGTGTGTACATGTCAATCCCCAAATTTCCAATCTATTCCTCCAAAAAAAATTGCCCCATGGTAACCATAAGTCCATTTTCTAAGCCTGTGAGTCTGTTTCTGTTTTGTAAATAAGTTCATTTGTATAATTTTTTAAAGATTCTGCATATAAGCAATATCACCTGATATTTGTCTTTCTCTGGCTGACTTACTTCACTTAATATGATAATCTCAAAGTCCATCCATGTTGTTGCAAATGGCATTATTTCATTCTTTTTAATGGCTGAGTAATATTCCATTGTATGTATGTACCACATCTTCTTTATCCAGTCATCTCTCAATAGACATTTATGTTGCTTCCATGTCTCGGCTATTGTAAATAGCACTGCAGTGAACATCGGGGTGCATGTATACTTTCAAACCATGTTTTTCTCTGGATATATGCCTAGGAATGGGATTGCTGGATCATGTGGTAGTTCTATTTTAGTTTCTTAAGGAACCTGCATACTGTTCTCTGTAGTGAGTGTATCAGTTTACATTCCCACCAACAGTGTAGGAGGGTACCCTTTTCACCACACCCTCTCCAGCATTTATTGTTTGTAAACTTTTTAATGATGGCCATTCTGACTGGTGTGAGATGATATCTCATTGTCATTTTGATTTGCATTTCTCTAATAATTAGTGATGTTGAGCATCTTTTCATGTGACTCTTGGCCATCTGTATGTCTTCTTTGGAGAAATGTCTATTCAGGACTTCTGCCCATTTTTTGATTGGGTTGTTGATTTTTCTGATATTTTGCCTCATGAGCTGCTTGTAAATGTTTGATATTAGTCCCTTGTCAGTCACATCATTTGCAAGTATTTTTCCCATTCTGTGAGTTGTCTTTTCATTTTGTTTATGTTTCCTTAGCTGTGCAAAAGCTTTTGAGTTTAATTAGGTCTCAATTGTTTATTTTTGTTTTTATTTCCATTATTTTAGTAGACAAATTGAAAAAGATATTGCTGTGATTTATGTCAAAGAGTGTTTTGCCTATGTTTTCCTCTAAAAGTTTTATAGTATCTGGGCTTACATTTAGATCTTTAATCCATTTTGAGTTTATTTTTGTGTATGCTGTTAAAGAATGCTCTAATTTCATTGGTTTTTTTTTTTTTTACATGTAGCTGTCCAGTTTTCCCAGCACCATTTATTGAAGACACTGTTTTTCCTCCATTGTATAGTCTTGTCTCTTTTTTTGTAGATTAATTGACCATAAGTGTTTGGGTTTATTTCTGGGCTTTCTATCCTGTTCCACAGATCTATACCATACTGTTTTGATGACTGTAGCTTTGTAGTAGTCTGAAGACAGGGAGCCTGATTCCTCCAACTCCATTTTTCTTTCTCAAGATTGCTTTGGTATTTGGGCTCTTTTCTGTTTCCATACAAATTTAAAAATTATTTGCTCTAGTTCTGTGAAAAATGCCATTGTTAATTTAATAGGGATTGCATTGAATCTGTAGATTGCTGCGGCTAGTATAGTCATTTTGACAATATTAATTCTTCCAATCCAAGAACATGGTATATCTTTCCATCTGTTTGTGTCATCTTCCTTCCACTGCAAATTTTTGGAGTAGTTTCAGGAGGATAGGTGTTAACTGTTCTTTAAATGTTTGATAGAATTTGCCTGTGAAGCTATCTGGGCCTGGACTTTTGTTTGTTGGGAGTTTTTAAATCACAGTTTCAATTTCAGTACTTGTGATTGGTCTCTTCATATTTTCTATTTCTTCCTGGTTCAGTCTTGGAAGATTGTACCTTTCTAAGAATTTATCCATTTCTTCTAAGTTGTTCATTTTATTGGCATATAGTTGCCTATAGTAGTCTCTTATTGTCCTTTGCATTTCTGTGTTGTCCTTTGTAACTTCTCTTTTTTCATTTCTAATTTTATTGATTTGAGCCATTTCCCTCTTTTTCTTGATGAGTCTGGCTAAAGATTTATCAATTTTGTTTATTTTTTCAAAGAACCAGCTTTTTTTTTTTTTTTTTTTTTTTGCGGTACACGGCCCTCTCACTGTTGTGGTTTCTCCCGTTGCAGAGCACAGGCTCCGGACGCGCAGGCTCAGCAGCCATGGCTGACGGGCCCAGCCGCTCCGCGGCATGTGGGATCTTCCCGGACCAGGGCACGAACCCGTGTCCCCTGCATTGGTAGGCGGACTCTCAACCACTGCACCACCAGGGAAGCCCAAAGAACCAGCTTTTAGTTTCATTGATCTTTTGTATTATTTTCTTCATCTCTATTTCATTTATTTCTGCTCTGATCTTTATGATTTCTTTCCTTCTACTAACTTTGCGTTTTGTCTGTTCTTCTTTCTCTAGTTGTTTTAGGTGCAAGTTTAGGTTGTATATTTGAGATTTTTCTTGTTTCCTGAGGTAAGATTGTATTGCTATAAACTTCCCTCTTAGAACTGCTTTTGCTGCATGCCATAGGTTTTGGATGGTCGTGTTTTTGTTTTCATTTGTCTCTAGGTGCTTTTAGATTTCCTCTTTGATGTCTTTGGTGATCAATTGATTGTTTAGTAGCATATTGTTTGGCTTCCACCTGTTTGTGTTTTTAGTGTTTTTCTTGTAGTTAGTTTCTAATATCATAGCATTGTGGTCAGAAAAGGTGCTTGATGTGATTTCAATTTTCTTACATTTACCGAGGCTCACTTTGTGGCACAGCATGTTGTCAATCCTGGATAATATTCCATGTGCATTGAGAAGAATGTGTATTCTGCTGCTTTTGGATGGAATGCTCTATAAATATCAATTAAGTCCATCTGGTCTAATGTGTCATTTAAGGTCTGTGTTTTCTTATTGATTTTCTGTCTGGATGATCTGTCTGTTGATTTAAGTGGGGTGTTAAATTCCCCCACTACTATTGTGTTACTGTCAATTTCCCCTTTTATGGCTGTTAGTATTTGCCTTATATACTGAGGTGTTCCTATGTTGGGTTCATATATATTTATGATTGCTATATCTTCTTGACCATTATGTAGTGTTCTTCTTTGTTTCTTATAACAGTCTTTATTTCAAAGTCTATTTTGTCTGATATGAGTATTGATACTCCAGCTTTCTTTTGATTTCCATATGCATGGAATAACTTTTTCTATCCCTTCACTTTCAGTCTGTATGTATCCCTAGATGGGAAGTAGGTCTCTTGTAGACAACATACATATGGGTCTTTTTTTTTTCCGCACAATGTTTTGTATCTGTTTTTAATTAATTAATTAATTAATTAATTTTTGTCAGGTCTTGTTTTTGTATCCATTCAGCCAGTCTGTGTCATTTAGTTGGAGCATTTAATCTATTTACACTATTGCCATTTTGTTAATTGTTTTAGATTTGTTTTTGTAGGTCTTTTTTCTTCCCTTCCTCTTTTAGTCTCTTCTCTTGTGACTTGATGACTAACTTTAGTGTTGTGTTTGGATTCTTTTTTCTTTTGTGTGTGTGTACATATTGTATATTTTTGGTTTGCAGTTACCATGAGGTTCTGATATAGCAGTCTGTATATAAACAAGAAGTTGCTGGTCTTTAATTTCAAATGATATTCCAATATCCTGCATTTGTGCTCTCCTCTTCTCACAGTTGCTGGTTTTAATATCATATTTGTGTGTTGATGATTTCCTACCTTTACTGTGTGTTTGCCTTTACCAGTGAAAATTTCTAATTTTCCTGTTTCTAGTTGTGGACTTTTCTTTTCCACCTAGAGAAGTTCCTTTAGAATTTGTTGCAAAGCTGGTCTGGTGGTGCTGAATTCTCTTAGCTTTTCCTTGTCTGCAAAGTTTTTGATTTCTCTGTCGAATCTGAATGAGAGCCTTGCTGGGTAGAGTATTCTTGGTTATAGGTTCTTCCCTTTCACCACTTTAAATATGTCCTGCCACTCCCTTCTGGCCTGCAGAGTTTCTGCTAAGAAATCAGCTCATAACCTTATTGGAATTCCCTTGTATGTTATTTGTTGCTGTTTCCTTGTCACTTTTAATATTTTTTCTTTGTCTTTAATTTTTTCAGTTTAATTACTATTTGTCTCAATGTGTTCTTCATTAGGTTTATCCTGTATGTGGCTCTTTGCATTTCCTGGACCTGGTTGACTGTTTCCTTTCCCATGTTAGGGAAGTTTTGAGCTATTACCTCTTCAAATATTTTCTCAGGTCCTTTGTCTCTCTCTTGTCCTTCTGGGACCCCTATAATGCAAATGTTGGTGTGTTTCATGTTGTCCCAGAGGTCTCTAAGACTGTCCTCATTTTATTTTTCATTCTTTTTTCTTTATTCTGTTTTTCAGCAGTGATTTCCACCATTCTGTCTTCCAACTTACTTACCAATTCTTCTGCCTCAGTTATTCTTCTATTGATTCCTTCTAGTGCATTTATCATTTCACTTATTGTATTGTTCATCTATTTGTTCTTCAGTTCTTCTAGGTCATTGCTAAACATTTTTTATATCTTTACTATCTGTGCCTCCTTTGTTTTTCTGAGATCTTGGATCTCTTTACTCTCTTGTAGACAACATACATATGGGTCTTTTTTTTTTCCGCACAATGTTTTGTATCTGTTTTTAATTAATTAATTAATTAATTAATTTTTGTCAGGTCTTGTTTTTGTATCCATTCAGCCAGTCTGTGTCATTTAGTTGGAGCATTTAATCTATTTACACTATTGCCATTTTGTTAATTGTTTTAGATTTGTTTTTGTAGGTCTTTTTTCTTCCCTTCCTCTTTTAGTCTCTTCTCTTGTGACTTGATGACTAACTTTAGTGTTGTGTTTGGATTCTTTTTTCTTTTGTGTGTGTGTACATATTGTATATTTTTGGTTTGCAGTTACCATGAGGTTCTGATATAGCAGTCTGTATATAAACAAGAAGTTGCTGGTCTTTAATTTCAAATGATATTCCAATATCCTGCATTTGTGCTCTCCTCTTCTCACAGTTGCTGGTTTTAATATCATATTTGTGTGTTGATGATTTCCTACCTTTACTGTGTGTTTGCCTTTACCAGTGAAAATTTCTAATTTTCCTGTTTCTAGTTGTGGACTTTTCTTTTCCACCTAGAGAAGTTCCTTTAGAATTTGTTGCAAAGCTGGTCTGGTGGTGCTGAATTCTCTTAGCTTTTCCTTGTCTGCAAAGTTTTTGATTTCTCTGTTGAATCTGAATGAGAGCCTTGCTGGGTAGAGTATTCTTGGTTATAGGTTCTTCCCTTTCACCACTTTAAATATGTCCTGCCACTCCCTTCTGGCCTGCAGAGTTTCTGCTAAGAAATCAGCTCATAACCTTATTGGAATTCCCTTGTATGTTATTTGTTGCTGTTTCCTTGTCACTTTTAATATTTTTTCTTTGTCTTTAATTTTTTCAGTTTAATTACTATTTGTCTCAATGTGTTCTTCATTAGGTTTATCCTGTATGTGGCTCTTTGCATTTCCTGGACCTGGTTGACTGTTTCCTTTCCCATGTTAGGGAAGTTTTGAGCTATTACCTCTTCAAATATTTTCTCAGGTCCTTTGTCTCTCTCTTGTCCTTCTGGGACCCCTATAATGCAAATGTTGGTGTGTTTCATGTTGTCCCAGAGGTCTCTAAGACTGTCCTCATTTTATTTTTCATTCTTTTTTCTTTATTCTGTTTTTCAGCAGTGATTTCCACCATTCTGTCTTCCAACTTACTTACCAATTCTTCTGCCTCAGTTATTCTTCTATTGATTCCTTCTAGTGCATTTATCATTTCACTTATTGTATTGTTCATCTATTTGTTCTTCAGTTCTTCTAGGTCATTGCTAAACATTTTTTATATCTTTACTATCTGTGCCTCCTTTGTTTTTCTGAGATCTTGGATCTCTTTACTATCATTACTCTGAATTCCTCTGTCCACTTCACTCAGTTGTTCTTCTGGGGATTTATCTTGTTCCTTCATCTGGGACATATTCCTCTGCCATCTCATTTTGTTTAACTTTCCATGATTGTGGTTTCAGTTCCAAATGCTGCAGGTTTGCAGTTCTTCTTGCTTCTGCTGTCTGCCCCTAGGTCTATGAGTCTAAGAGGCTCATGCAGGCTTCCTGTGGGAGGGACTGGTTCCTGCCCACTGGTGGGTGGAGCTGGGTCTTATCACTCTGATGGGCAGGACCATGTCAGGGGGTGTTTTTATCTGGCAGCTGTGTGCTCTGGAAGACTTTAAGCAGCCTGTCTGCTGATGGGTGGGGCTGCACTCCTGCCCTGTTTGTTGTTTGGTCTGCAGTGTTCCAACACTGGAGCCTACAGGTTGTTGGGTGGGGCAGGTCTTGGTGAGAAAATGGTGGCCTCCATGAAGGCTCATGCCAATGAGTACTCCCCAGAAATACCACTGCCTGTGTCCTTGTCCCTGCAGTGAGCCACAGCCTCCCCCTGCCTCAGCAGAGACCCTCCAATACTAGCATGTAATTTTGGCCTAGTCTCCTATGAGGTCACTGCTTTTTTCCCTGGGTCCTTGTGCACATGAGACTGTGTGCACCTTCCAAGAGTGGAGTTTTTGTTTCCCCCAGTCCTGTGGAATTCCTCTGAGCAAACCCTGCTGGCCTTCAAAGCCAGATTCTCTGGGGGCTCTTCCTTCCATAGCCAGATGCCCAGGCTGGGGATCCTGACCTGGGACTCAGAACTTTCACTCCTATTGGGGAACTTCTGTGATATAATTATTTTCCAGTTTGTGAGTCGCCCACCTGGCATGTCTTGGATTTAATTTTACCACAATTGCATCCCTCCTGTTGTCTCAATGTGGCTTCTTCTATGTCTTTGGGTGTACGATATCCTTTTTGGTAGTTTCCAGCAGTTTTTTTTTTTATGTCAATCGTTGTTCAGAAGTTAGTTCTGATTTTGGTGTTTCTGTAAGAAGAGGTAAGCTCATGTCCTTCTAATCTGCCATTTTTCTCCTAGAATGCTAGAAATTAATGATTGAATGCTAGCAATTGTGGATGATATGTTGTATAGTTTTAGGATTACATTTCTTCCTTTGTAAGTACTTGCATTTTGTTCATGTAGGTAGTTGAGTTACTGGTGGACAAGGTTTATTTTTACTTTGATAGTGTGTGTATGCACAGTCCCTTTGCCAGGCTGCAGTTCTTACTCCTAAAGTTGCAATGAAATACCAAGGTGTTCATTAAGGTTTATCCTCTTTGGTTAGCTGGAACTACTCACATCTCTCAGCAGTGCATAACATCTAGTATTTTGATTTAGCTCTCAGTCTTACAGCAGAGAACCTCTGCTAAGCCTCACAGAGTTTCAGCTTACATAATTAACCCTGCTCTGGCCAAATTTCCATGTTGAATTCTGTGTTATAATAAAAAAAATAAACTTGGTTTTTATCCCTGGTTCCTGGCACATAGCTTCTGAAACCCTTAGAATTATTTTTTTTACAAACATTGGAGGATAATTGCTTTACAATGTTGTGTTAGTTGCTGCTCTATTACAAAAAGAATCAGCTATATGTATATATATATATCCCCACATCTCCTCTCTCTTGCATCTCCCTCCCACCCTCCCTATCCCACCTTTTTAGTGGGCACAAAGCACCGAGCTGATTTCCCTGTGCTATGTGGCTGCTTCTCACTAGCTATCTATTTTACATTTGGTGGTGTATATAGGTCCATGCCACACTCTCACTTTGTCCCAGCTTA
>NC_041222.1:82128971-82131202 GCF_002837175.3 Physeter macrocephalus
CCCCTCCCTGTGTCCTCAAGTCCATTCTCTATGTCTGCATCTTTATTCCTGTCCTGCCCCTAGGTTCTTCAGAACGTTTTTTTTTTTTTAGATTCCATATACATGCGTTAGCATACGGTATTTGTTTTTCTTTTTCTGACTTACTTCACTCTGTATGACAGTCTCTAGGTCCAAACATTTCACTGCAAATAACTGAATTTCGTTTCTTTTTATGGCTGAGTAATATTCCACTGTATATATGTGCCACATCTTGATCCATTCATCTGTCGATGGACATTTAGGTAGCTTCCATGTCCTAGCTATTGTAAATAGTTCTACAATGAACATTCATTCTGACTGCTGTGAGGTGATACCTCATTGTAGTTTTTTTTTTTTTTTTTTTTCAGTACACGGGCCTCTCACTGTTGTGGCCTCTCCTGTTGCAGAGCACAGGCTCCGGACACGCAGGCTCAGTGGCCATGGCTCATGGGCCTAGCCGCTCCGTGGCATGTGGGATCTTCCCGGACCGGGGCACAAACTCATGTCTCTGCATTGGCAGGCGGACTCTCAACCACTGTGCCACCAGCAAAGCCCCTCATTGTAGTTTTGATTTGCATTTCTCTAATGATTAATGATGTTGAGCATCCTTTCATGTGTTTGTTGGCAATCTGTATAACTTCTTTGAAGAAATGCCTATTTAGGTCTTCTGCCTACTTTTGGATTGGGTTGTTTTCATGTGTTTGTTGGCAATCTGTATAACTTCTTTGAAGAAATGCCTATTTAGGTCTTCTGCCCACTTTTGGATTGGGTTGTTTGGTTGCTGTGCAAAAGCTTTTAAGTTTCATTGGGTCCCATTTGTTTATTTTTTGTTTTTATTTCCCATTCTCTAGGAGGTGGTTCAAAAAGGTTCTTGCTGTGATTTATGTCATAGAGTGTTCTGCCTATGTTTTCCTCTAAGAGTTTTATAGTGTCTGGCCTTTCATTTAGGTCTTTAATCCATTTTGAGTTTATTTTTGTGTATGGTTTTATGGAGTGTTCTAATTTCATTCTTTTACATGTGGCAGTCCAGTTTTCCCAGCACCACTTATTGAAGAGGCTGTCCTTTTTCCATTTTATATTCTTGCCTCCTTTATCAAAGATAAGATGACCATATGTGTGTGGGTTTATCTCTGGGCTTTCTATCCTGTTCCATTGATCTATATTTCTGTTTTTATGCCAGTACCATATTGTCTTTATTAATGTAGCTTTGTAGTATAGTGTGAAGTCCAGGAGCCTGATACCTTCAGCTGCGTTTTTCTTTCTCATGATTGCTTTGGCTATTTCGGGTCTTTTGTGTTTCCATACAAATTGTGAAATTTGTTGTTCTAGTTCTGTGAAAAATGCCATTGGTAGTTTGATAGGGATTGCACTGAATCTGTAGATTGCTTTGGGTAGTAGAGTCATTTTCACAAGGTTGATTCTTCCATTCCAGGAACATGGTATATCTCTCCATCTGTTTAAATCATCTTTAATTTCTTTCATCAGTGTCTTACAGTTTTCTGCATACAAGTCTTTGGTCTCCTTTGGTAGGTTTTTTCCTAAGTATTTTATTCTTTTTGTTGCAATGGTAAATGGGAGTGTTTCCTTAATTTCTCTTTCAGATTTTTCATCATTAGTGTATAGGAATGCAAGAGATTTCTGTACATTAATTTTGTATCCTGCTACTTTATTTTATTTCTTTTTCTTCTCTGATTGCTGTGGCTAGAACTTCCAAAACTATGTTGAATAATAGTGGTGAGAGTGGGCAACCTTGTCTTGTTCCTGATCTTAGTGGAAATGGTTTCAGTTTTTCACCATTGAGATAGATCTTGCCTGTGGGTTTGTCATATATGGCCTTTATTGTGTTGAGGTAAGTTCCCTCTATGCCTACTTTCTGGAGGCTTTTTTAAAATCATAAATCCGTGTTGAATTTTGTCATAAACTTTTTCTGCATCTCTTGAGATTATCATATGGTTTTTATCCTTCAATTTGTGAATGTGGTGTATCACATTGATTGATTTGCATTTATTGAAGAATCCTTGAATTCCTGGGATGAACCCCACTTAATCATAGTGTATGATCCTTTTAGCGTGTGTTGGATTTTGTTTGCTAGTATTTTGTTGAGGATTTTTGCATGTATGTTTATCAGTGATATTGGCCTGTAGTTTTCTTTTTTTGTGACATTTTTGTTTGGTTTTGGTATCAGGGTGATGGTGGCCTTGTAGAATGAGTTT
>NC_041222.1:82131517-82138998 GCF_002837175.3 Physeter macrocephalus
GTTGTGCATTTCTAAGAATTTGTCCATTTTTTCCAGGTTGCCCATTTTATTGGCATAGAGTTGCTTGTAGTAATCTCTCATGATCTTTTGCATTTCTGCAGTGTCAGTTGTTACTTCTCCTTTTTCATTTCTAATTCTATTGATTTGAGTCTTCTCCCTTTTTTTTCTTCATGAGTCTGGCTAATGGTTTATCAATTGTGTTTATCTTCTCAAAGAACCAGCTTTTAGTTTTATTGATCTTTGTTTTTGTGAAACCCTTAGAATTTCTTGATAGGAGTTTCTTTTGTTGTTTACCATGAGGTCCTTTCCATATCACCTGATTTTATGCTAATGAGTTTAGCCTCAGGATGGGGCTGGTCACCAGAATGACCCAGTGAATTGAGAGTCAGAGTTTTTCATTCAACTCACCACCCTCCAGGGAGGGGATGCTTGTAGACTGAGCTTCATTAAAAACTCATGAGCAATGATATTCAGAGAGTTTCCAGGTTGGTGAGTACATCCAACTTGCTGGGAGGAAGTCATACCTTGAGAGGGCACAGAAGCTCCATGCACCTCCTCATACATACCTTATGCATCTCTTCCATCTGCCTGTTTTGCAGTTGTATCTTTACCATAAATTGGTAAACATATGTAACGTATTTCCCTGAGTTCTGTGAGGTGTTCTTGCAAAATTTTGATCCTCATAGGAGAGAGGATTGTGGGAACCCACCCAATTTCTCGCCAAGTAAGACAATAGTATGGACAATCTGGGAACCTGCCTTATACTTGTGACTGGCATCTGAAGTGAGAGCAGTCATGTGGGATTGAAATCATAAACCTGTGGAGCCTGATGCTATCTCTAGGTAGTTACTGTCAGAATTGAACTTAATTGTAGGAAACCCAGTTGGTATTGAGAGATGGAGAAAAAAATCACAGTTTGGTGTCAGAAGTATTGTGAGTAAAAACAGTAAAAATTCCAAACAAGCCTTTACCCCCACATACTTGTGTTTTAATTTCTTAAATACCTTGAGCCAAATTCTGGCTACTTCACAGTTCAGAACAACCATAGGTCCCTGAGCTTATCCCCATTGTGCCAACTCTAGAAAAAAGTATATCCAAAGGAAGAGTTAGAGCATTCCCCCCATCTTTATTGAAATATGATTGAAATATACAATTGTGTAAGTTTAAGGTATATAGTGTAATAATTTGATATACATATATATTGCAAGGTGATTACTGCAATAAGTTTAGTTAACACACCCATTATTTTACATAGTTACTTTTTTTTGGTGTGTGGTGAGAACATTTAAGATCTACTCTCTTAGCAAATTTCAAGTATATAATACAGTATTCTGTCACCATGCTCTACATTAGATCCCAGAACTTCTTTATTTTATAACTGAAAGTTTGTGCCTTTTGACAATTTTCACCCATTTCCCTCATTCTCCTTCCCCTGGCAACCACCAATCTATGTCCTATGTTTGTTTTTTAAGATTCCACATAAAAGTGAGGTTCCACATAAAAGTGAGATCATACAGTATTTTCCTAACTCTGTTTAACTTATTTCACTTAGTATAATGCCTTCTAGTTTCATCCATGTTGCAAGTGGCAATATTTCCTTTTTTATGGCCAAATAATAATCCACTTTGTATATATACCAATTTCATTTATCCATTCATGTGCTGATGTACACTTAGGTTGTTTCCATGTTTTGGCTATTGTAGATAGTGCTATAGTGAACATGAGGGTGCAGATATCTCTTTGGGATATTGATTTCATTTTCTTTGGATATATGCCCAGAAGTGGGATTGCTAGATCATACAGTAATTCCATTTTTAATTTTTTTGAGGAACTGTCATACAGTTTTCCATAGTGGCTGTACCAATTTTCTTTCTCACCAGTAGTACACAAGGGTTCTCACTTCTCCATACACTCACTAGTGCTTTACCTCTTGTCTTTTTGATAATAGCTATTCTAACAGGTGTGAAGTGATATCATATTGTGGTTTAATTTGTATTTCCCTGATGATTAGTGATGTTGAGCATTTTTTCATATACCTGTTGGCCATTTGTGTATCTTCTTTGGAAAAATATCTGTTCAGGTCTTTTGCCCATTTTTTTTTAGTCAGATTATTTGTTTTTCTGCTATCGAGTTGTTTGAGTTCCTTATATATGTTGGGTATTAAATCTTGTCAGACAAATGGTTCTCAAATATTTTCTCCCGTTCCCATAGGTTGCCTTTTCATTTTGTTGATTGTTTCTTTTTCAGTGCAGAAGTTTTATATTTTTATATAGTTCCACTTATTTATTTTTGCTTTTGTTGCTTCTGCTTTTGTTGTCATATCAAAAAATCACTGTCTAGATCAATGTCAAGGAAATTTTCCCCTATGTTTTCCACCAGAAGTTTTATGGTTTCAGGTCTTATGTGTAATGCTTTAATCCATTTAGAATTAATCTTTGTGAGTGGTATGAGATAGGGGTCTATTTTCATTCATTTGCATGGGATTATCCAGTTTTCCCAAACCATTTATTGAAAAAAATTATCCTTTCTCCACTACTCAATTCTTGGCTCCCTTGTCAAATATTATTTGACCCCATATGTGTGGATTTATTTCTGGGCTCTTGATCCTATTCTATTAGTCTATCATTGGTGTATCACATTTACTGATTGTTTTTTCTATGCCAGTATCATACTGTTTTGATTACTACAGCTTCGTAATATAGCTTGAAATTAGGAAGTGTAATGCCTCCAGCTTTGTTCTTTCCCAAAGTTGCTTTGGCTCTTCAGGATCTTTTGTGGTTCCATATGAATTTTAGAATTGTTTGTTCTGTATCTGTGGAAAAGTGGAATCTTGATAGGGATTGCATTGAATGTATAGATGGCTTTGGGTAGTATGGCCTTTTTAATATGAACTCTTCTTACCCATGAACATGGGATATCTTTCATTTATTTAAGTTTTCCTCAATTTCTTACATCAATGTCTTATAATTTTCAGTGTATTTCACCTCCTTCGCTAAATTTATTTCTAAGTACTTTACTGTTTTGATGTTATTGTAAATAAGATTGTTTAATTATTTTTCAGATAATTGGTTGTTAGTGTATAGAAATGCAACTGATTTTGTATGTTGATTTAGTATCCTGCAACTTTACTGAATCTATTATTTCTAACAGTTTGTGTGTGTGTGTGTGTGTGTGTGTGTGTGTGTGTGTGTGTAGTCTTTAGGTTTTTCTTTATATTGCAAACAGATAATTTTACTTCCTCCTTCCTGATTAAATGCCTTTTATATCTTTTTCTTGCCTGGTTGCTCTGGTTAAGATTTCCAATACTATGTTGAATAGAATTGGTGAGAGTGGGCATTGATGTCTTGTTACTAATCTTAGATGAAAAGCTTTCAACCTTCCAGCATTAAGTATGATGTTAGCTGTGGAGTTGTCATTTGTGGCCTTTATTATGTTGAGGTACATTCCTTCTATATCCAATTTTCTTAGAGTTTGTATCATGAAAGGACGTTGAATTTTGTCAAATGTTTTTCAACCTCTATTGAAATGATCATATGATTTTTATTTTTCATTCTATTAATGTGGTGTACCACATTTATTGACACTTGATTATGGTGTATGGTTTATTTTTAATGTGCTGTTGAATTAGTTTTGCTAGGATTCTCTTGAACAATTTTTGTATCTACATTCATCAGAGTTATTGGCCTGTATTTTTTTTTTCTTGTGGTATCCTTGTCTGGCTTTGGCATCAGGGTAATGCTGGCCTTGAAAAATGAGTTTAGGAGTGTTCCCTCCTTTTCAATTTTTTGGAAGAGTTTAAGAATGATTGGTATTAATTTCCTTTTAAATGTTTTAAAGAATTCACATGTGAAACTATCTGGTCATGGACTTTTCTTTATTGTGAGGTGTTTGAATATTGATTCAGTCTCTATATTTGTTAGACTCAACTTGGTAGGTTGTATGTTTCTAAGGAATTTATCCATTTCCTGTAGATTGTCCAATTTGTTGGCATATAATTGTTCATAGTAATCGCATATGATCCTTTGTATTTCTGTAGTATCAGTTGTAATGTCTCCTCTTTCATTTCTCATTTTATTTATTTCAGTCCTCTTTTTTATTGGCTAGTTTACTAAGGTTTTGTCAATTTCGTTTGTCTTTTCAAAGAACCAACTTTAAGTTTTGTTAATCTTTTCTATTGTTTTCCTATTCCCTATTTCATTTATTTCTGCTCTAGTGTTTATTCTTTCTTTCCTTCTGCTAACTTTGGGCTTAGTTTTTTTTTTGTTGTTTTTGTTTTTTCTAATTTCTTGATGTGTATTGTTAGGTTGTCTATTTGAGATCTTTATTTTGTCTTAATGTACGAGTATATAGCTATAAATTTTCTTCTCAGAACTGTTTTTGATGCACCTTATAAGGCTTAGTATATTGTCTTCACTTTTGTCTCTCTAAGGATAATTTTTGATTCCCCTTTAGAATTTTTCTTTAATCCACTGAATGTTCAGGGACGTTTTGTTTAATTTCTATGGATTTGTGAATTTTCCAGCTTTCTTTCCATTATTGATTTTTAGTTTCATACTATTGTGGTCAGAAAAGACAGTTGATATTATCCTCTTGAATTTCTTTTTATTTGTTTGTTTAGAAATGATTTTTTGATTTACATATAGTTGATTTACAATATTATATTAGTTTCAGGTGTACAACATAATGATTCAAAATTTTTATAGCGTATACTCCATTTTATGTTATAAAATATTGGCTATATTCCCAGTGCTGTACAATACATCTTTGTAGCTTATTTATTTTATACATAGCAGCTTGTACCTTTCAAACTTCTACTCCATATCTTGCCCTTCTTTCTTTTTCTCTCCCCTTTAGTAACCACTAATTTGTTCTCTATATCTGTGAGTCTGTTTCTGTTTTATGTTCACTTGTTTGTTTTATTTTCCAGTTTCCACATTTAACTGATAACATACAGTATTTGTCTTTCTCTGTCTGGCTTATTTCACTAAGCATAATACCTTCCAGGTCCATGGTTGACTTGTATTCCATTGTATATTTATACAACATACACATCTTCTTTATCCATTCATCTGTTGATGGACACCTAGATTTTTCCATGTCTTGGCTATCAAAAATAATGCTACAATGAACACTAAGTTGCAGATATCTCTTTGAGATATTGATTTCATTTTCTTTGGATATATACCCAGAAGTAGGTTTGCTGGATCATATAGTAGCTCTATTTTTAATTTTTGGAGGAACCACTATACTATTTTTCATGGTGGATGTATCAATTTACATTCTCACCAACTGTACACAAGGGTTCCCTTTTCTCTATGTACTCATTAGCACTTGTTATCTCTTGGGGTTTTTTGTTTGTTTGTTTCGATAATCGCTGTTCTAACAGGTGTGAGGTGATAGCACATTGTGATTTTGACTTGCATTTCCCTGATAATTAGTAGTGTTGAGCATCTTTTCATGTACCTCCTGGCCATCTATATGTCTTCTTCAGAAAAATATCTGTTTAGATCCTATGCTCTTTTTTTTTTTTGCGGTATGCGGGCCTCTCACTGTTGTGGCCTCTCCCTTTGTGGAGCACAGGCTCCGGACGCACAGGCTCAGCCGCCATGGCTCACGGGCCCAGCTGCTCCGCGGCATGTGGGATCTTCCCAGACCAGGGCACGAACCCGTGTCCCCTGCATCTGCAGGCGGACTCTCAACCACTGCGCCACCAGGGAAGCCCCTATGCTCATTTTTAAATGGGTTGTTTTTCCCCCCTTTTAAAAAAATTTTTTATTGGAGTATAGTTGCTCTACATTGTTGTGTTTGTTTCTGCTGTACAGTAAAGTGAATCAGTTATATGCATACACATATCCACTCTTTTATAGATTTCCTTCCCATTTAGGTCACTACAGATCACTGAGTAGAGTTCCCTGTGCTAAAAATAGGTTCTTATTAGTTATCTATTTTATACATAGTGGTGTATATATGTCAATCCAATCTCCCAATTAATCCCTCCTTCCCCCCCTTGGTAACCATAGGTTTGTTCTCTACATCTGTGACTCTATTTCTGCTTTGCCAATAAGTTCATCTGTAACATTTAAATGGGTTTTTTTAAAATGTTGACTTGTATAAGTTCTTATATATTTTGGATATTAACCCTTTATTGAATACATCATTTGCAAATATCTTCTCCTATTCAGTGGGAGGCCTTTTATTTTTGTTGATAGTTTCCTTCACTGTGCAAAAGCTTTTTAGTTTGATATAGTCCCATTTGTTAATTTTTACTTTTGTTTCCTTTCCTGAGGAGACATATCCAAAAAATATTACTAAGACTAATATAGAAAAGCTTACTGTTTTCTTCTAGAAGTTCTGTGGTTTCAGGTCTTAATTTAAGTCTTTACTTCATTTTGAATTTATTTCTGTGCATAGTGTGAGACAGTCCACTTTGATTCTTTTGGATGTAGCTGTCCACTTTACCCAAAACCATTTATTAAAGAGGCTGTCTTTTCCCCATTGTATATTCTTGCCTCCTTTGTCATAGATTAATTGCCCATATAAGTGTGGGGTAATTTCTGGGCTGTCTATTGTGTTTCACATATATCTGTTTTTATGCCAGTACCATACTGTTTTGATTACCCCAGTTTTGTAGTATAGTTTGAAATCAGGAAGCATATAGCCTCCAGTTAGCTCTTCTTTCTCAAGATTCTTTTAGCTATTCAGGTTCTTTTGTGTTTCCATACAAATTTTAGAATTATCTGTTCAAGTTCTGTATAAAATGTCATTGGTATTTTGATAGGGATTGTACTGAATCCATAGATTGCCTTGGGTAGTATGGTCATTTTAACAATATTAATTCTTCCAATTCATAAACACCATTTATCTTTCCATCTGTTTCTGTTATCTTCAATTTCTTTCATCAGTGTCTTACAGTTTTCTGAGTACAGGTATTTTACCTCTTTAGTCAGATTTATTTCTAGGTATTTTATTATTTTTGATGTGATTGTAAATGGGATTGTTTTCTTAATTTCTCTTTCTGATAATGCATTGTCAGTGTATAGAAATGCAACAGATTTCTGTATATTAATTTTGTATCTTTCAACTTTACAAAACTCATTAATGAATTCTAGTAGTTTTTTTGGTGCATCTATTTTAGGATTTTCTGTGTATAGAATCATGTCATCTGTGAACAGTGACAATTTTACTTCTTCCTTTCCAATTTGAATTCCTGTGATTTCTCTTTCTTTTCTAATTACTGTGGCTTCCAGTCTATGTTGAACAAAAGTGGTGACAGTGGGTATCCTTGTCTTGTTCCTCATTTAGAGGAAATGTTTTCAGCTTTTCATCATTGAGTATGATGTTAGCTGTGGGCTTGTCATATATGTCTTTTATTATGTTGAGGTATGTTGCTTCTATACCCACTTTGTGGAGAGTTTTTTTTTTCATAAATGGATGTTTAATTTTGTCAAAAGCTTTTTCTGCATCTATTGAGATGATCATAT
>NC_041222.1:82139014-82157185 GCF_002837175.3 Physeter macrocephalus
TTTGTCTCCTTAGGTAGGTTTACTCCTAGATATTTTATTCTTTTTGTTGTAATGGTAAATGGGAGTGTTTCTTTAATTTCTCTTTCAGATTTTTCATCATTAGTGTATATGAATACAAGACATTTCTGTGCATTAATTTTGTTTCCTGGTACTTGACCAAATTCATTGATTAGCTCTAGTAGTTTTCTGGTGTCATATTTAGGATTCGCTATGTAGAGTAGCATATCATCTGCAAACAGTGACAGCTTTATTTCTTCTTTTCCAATTTGGATTCCTTTTACTTCTTTTCTTCTCTGATTTCTGTGGCTAGCACTTCCAAAACTATGTTGAACAAAAGTGGTGACAGTGGGTATCCTTGTCTTGTTCCTCATTTAGAGGAAATGCTTTCAGCTTTTCATCATTGAGTATGATGTTAGCTGTGGGCTTGTCATATATGTCTTTTATTATGTTGAGGTATGTTGCTTCTATACCCACTTTGTGGAGAGTTTTTTTTTTAATCATAAATGAATGTTTAATTTTGTCAAAAGCTTTTTCTGCATCTATTGAGATGATCATATAATTTTTACTCTTCAATTTGGCAATGTGGTATATTGACTGATTTGCAGGTATTGAACCATCCTAGCATCCCTGGGATAAATCTAATTTGATCATCATATGTGATCCTTTTAATGAAGTACTTTTGCAGGAACAGTTTTGCAAAAGCATCAAAGTGAACAATAACTGGCCATAGTTAAAGATCTGATGAGTGTTCATTATAATGCAATTGACAAGGAAGTTTGGTTATTTTTGTACCATACATTTTAAAATTATGACTGATAACATTAAACCAGGACAAATCAGATTTTTAGGAACTTCATATAAATATATTCTAAAGAAAGTTTAGCATCATTTCTTATTTGATAATGCTTTCCACATAATTCAGTACATCAAATAAGCCTAATTAGCTTAATATCTCTCTTTTACAAGGAGAGAGAACACATCTTTTGAGATGTTCTAGAGACCCTCTGGAAAACCCCGAAGTTAGTTCAAGGCCAACAAGACTTTATGTAGAATTTGTTTTTTGAGAAGTTTGTCAAAAATATCAGAAGTTTTAAAAACATTTGTTAAATAGGATCATAGGGCACTGTTAAACAATACTTTGTTACCCATAAAACCTAACTAACAGAGACTTCAAGGGCAAATACAGAAAGTTACATCATTAAAAAAAAACAGCTTTTTAAAAGACTCAGTTTTCTTAAGTAATCAGAGGGTTGATAATGACAACATGACACACAGAAATTTATTTTGATAAAACACAGAATCTTTGTTTCCTAGGCACATTACTTAAAAGGTAAAGAAAAACCTTTTATAACCTTATTAAGAACAGACCAATAGTCCTAGAAAGTTTTTTTCTTCTAGCAGATGAAAGAAAATTGTTTTAGTTTTACATAGTACACAATTGATATTAAAGCTTATTATTTTTCTTTACAACAATTAAATAGGGCTCTTTTGCAAATTAACTTTGGCAATAATATCCAATAATATCCAGAGGTAGAAAAACATCACATATACATAACATACATCCATAGACATACATAAACATCCAGACAGATACAGAGACTCCACAGTGTTCCTTTTAAACTTTAGCCATGAATCAGGTACAATAGCACAAAATGTATTAGTTTATAAGTAACAGCTGAATACAAATTGTGTCTCTGGTAGATAGAACAAATTAAGGTTACTCATTCACATTGCTAAAACTTTTTATTAATATTTGTAGAGAAGATTTTTAAAATTTGTATTTACCCTTGATGAGCAATCTTATGGAAGCTGTGGACTGGATTTTGTATAAGGTACCTTCTATAGGAGTCTGTGTTTTAAATACCTCTTTCCCTCCTTGATTTTCTTCAGTCTCAGGCAATATAGGCAATGTTTTAGTTATCTCTTGGGGGTGTTTACATTTCAAAGACATGATGAGATTTACAACTTCAAGGGACAGAGAAAGAATACAAGTTTTCTCCTAGGAGTTTAGGGATATATTTATTATTAGAAGTCTAGGGTAATTACTATTTAAAACTTTCCTCTGTACCAGGTCAGACAGCATGGGACATTCCATCCATTTCATTGTCAATCACAATATCTTCCCTTTTGTTTTCCTCACTTTCCTGGGATTTTACCTGTTAGATCCTATTCAAGCTCTGTCACAAATGCTTGGTTATTAATCCACAGCAGCTTGTGCCCTCTTAGTTTTGAAAAATGACATGGAAAGACCTCCAAATTATTTTCCTGTTCTCTCATCTTGTTGGTCAGCTCCAAAGCTAGCAGAGTGGTGGACAATGCATGTCTTTCTTTAACCTTGGTTCTTCTTCCAACTATTTAACTCAAGTTTTAGCACACCAATGACCAGCCAAACTGCCCACAGTAGAGGCTCACCTACTGTGACAGCCATTCATTTATTTCTTTGCCACAGTACACTATGTGTGTTCCTCAAACAAGCACATCAAACTTGCTGGTGTTTGGGGGGCATCCCAGTACTCACATGGCAGTTCACAAGCATCTAATATATGGCTCATCCTTCCCCACATAGTGGTCCATGGCCAACTTGGGATTTCCCCCATGGATGCCTTTTTCCCAAAGCCCATTTCTTCAGTCTTCTGGCTGCTTCTCCAATTATTGTTTTATAAACTGACCCCTGTCATTTGTGTCCTTGGGATAGCTTCTAGTGTGGGAAGGGAAGTGGAATGCACATTCCAAGGAAAGGGGAGTGGGTGAGGAGGCTCCGATTGCCTGGGTCCAGTTCTAGGTTCAACTGGTGGTCATGTCCTCTCAATGACCTCTTCCAATAATATTAAAGTCCCCAACTATTTATTGTATTGCTGTTCATTTTGCCTTTTAGTTCTGTTAGTATTTGCTTTACATATCTATGTTCTCCATTGTTGGGTGGATAAATATTTACAATTGCTATGTCTTCTTAATGAATTAACCCCTTTGTTATTTTATAATGACATGCTTTTTCTCTTGTGACCATTATTAGCTTAAAGTTTATTTTGTCTGATAGACGTATAGCTACTTCTGCTTTCTTTTGATTACCATTAGCTTGAAATATAATTATGCATCCCTTACCTCTTGCATATTGTTGGATGCTGTTTTTCTGTTTTTATTGTTAAACCCATTTAGTCATTCTATATCATTTGGTTGGATAATTTAATCTATTTATGTTTAAAGTAATTATTGATAGTTAAGGACTCACTATTGACATTTCTTAATTGTTTTCTGACTGTTTCGTAGATCCTTTGTTCCTTGCTTCCTGTCTTTGTGATTTGATGACTTTTTGTGGTGGTATGCTTTTTCCACTTAGTTTTCTGTGTGTGCTTACGGTTCATTAAATTATTTAAGAGGATTATTCTTAATTCTTTGTCAGAAAGTTCATAGAACTCTACTTCTTTAGGGTCAGTTATTGGAGCTTTCTTTGTTTCCTTTGGTGGTGCTATGTTTACCTGATTTTTTGTGATCCTTGTATCCTTGCATTAGTACCTGCACATTTGAATAAGCAATCTCCTCTTCCAGATTTATAGGTTCACTTTGCCAGGGAAAGACTTCCACCAATCAGCTCAGCTTGGAATATGGGATAGGTACGCTGGTAGCATCTGTTGACAGGTAGGGCTTGCTGTAGGGGTCTCTACTTGTTCAAGGCCAATGCTGGCATTCTAAAATTGGGGGAAATGCCACTGGCTGGGTTCTGGCTTGGGTGGGCCTGCTGGCTTGGCTCCAGGTTCAAGTAGGGCTCCTGCGTGGTCTCCCTGGTTGGGTGGGCCTACTTGCTATGCTCTGCTGTAAGTTGGGGCCTCTAGCTGAGCTCTGCAGTCACCAATGTTTGGACAGAGTTGCAGGCTGTGTTCCTTGGCATGTCAGTGCCACTGGTTGGACTCTTGATTTTGAGGGCTATGGGCTTGGCTCTGAAATTGCTCTTGGTTAAGCAGGGACTTCAGGCTGTGCTTCCCAACTGGATGTTGCTGCTAGCTGGATTCCTTACTTGGGTAAGGCTTCAGGCTGTGTTCAGCAATCAGGCAGGGCAGACTATGACTCTACTGCTAGGTGGAGTTGTACCCTGGACTCTGCAGCTAGGATATACCATAGAATGGGCTCTGAGGCTGCTTAGGATCACTGTAAAGCTCTTTAGTTATATGGGGCCAGAGGCTATGCTCATCAGTTTGACAGGGCTCCTGGCTTGGCTGCCTGCCCAAGCAGGGCTGTAGGATGGCTCCATTGCTACCAGGGTTCTCTGGCCAGGCTTCCTGGTTAGGCAGAACTGGAGACTCTGCTCTGTAGTTCGGTTGTGAATTTGCTTCCCTGCCCAGGCAGGGCCATAGTACAGGTTCCACAGTTGGTATGGCCCATTGGCTGGGATCCTAAATCAGGCAGAAGTGCCAGCTGAGCTCTTTAGCCAGACAGGGCCACCAGCTTGACTCTGAAGATGGGCAGAGCCGCTGGCTGCGATCTCTGCTTGGTTACTGCTGCAAGCAGGAATAAAGTCTGCCAAGATCTGCATGCTAGTTGCTGTAAGACTTACCCTCCTTCTCCATCTCTATCTGATCCACAGTGATGGAACCTCAAAGATCCCCATGAGGCAAGACCTGAGTGGAACTTCCAGGAAGCATCCCAGAATGCTGGGGAAACTGGGTGTTTATCTCTGCCTCTCTTTTCCTACTGGAAAAACTATAGGCCCAAGTAGACCCTATTGGTGAGGTGCTATGCTGGCCTGATGGAGGGGTTGCTTTTCTTACTCTTCTAATACAGTCCTTCTTGAGTTCTGTGGTCCAAGGCAGTGTTTTCAGCCTCACCCCTGGGTTCTGGGATCTTAGTTGTTAGTTGGTCTTCCTGTGAGGGGAACTGAAGTCAGGAATGACATGTCCCCATTTTGATGATGTCACTCTCCGAGATAGAGGACTGAGGGATTAAATCATTCATTTCTCTTCCCTTAAGGAACACTGTCCCCAAATGCCTATTGCACAATGCCTGGAAAGAGTTGCTTCATATTTTGTTAATTTTTACAGTTGTTTTTTGTGTGAAGGCTAGCCTGGTATGTTACTGTCATTGGCAGAGTAAAAGTCACAAGTATTGAGCCTTTAAAAATCATTGTTACACTTGTGCAGACAGTGGATTGAAAGAACTAAGATGAGAGGTATTTAGAGGTTTCTGGAATAAATTCTGAAATGGCTGGAATAAGATGATGGTCTCAGGGATGAAGAAAAAGAAAGATGTTAGACATACATATATATATTCAAACACACAGGTTGTAGGGACTTCCCTGGTGGTCCAGTGGTTGAGACTCTGGTGCTTCCACTGAGGAGGGCACGGGTTAGATCCCTGGTTGAGGAAATAGGATCCCGTTTGCCACATGGTACAGCCAAAAAGAAAAAAAAGTAAAATAAATAAAATAAAGACCCTGAAAGCTTCATGTAATAACATTTAAAAAACCCCAAATACACAGGCTGTACACAGTGCTATACAAAGCATGCATGTACACACAAACACACTTACAGACACCCAAAATGTGATTCTACATACAAATGAACCTTTGTTTTCAAAGACTGAAATTTACCTAAATCACACTCTCAGTGATTATTCTCAAAGGTACACTTCCCTTAGCCCCAAGCAGGATGGTATTATATTTATTAGGGTCCTTATCCCTGAGTTGAGAATGAAGACCATTTGCCGTGATGGGAGCAGAAATCACAGTCATCTTGTGGTTAGAAAGACCACCAGCAAGAAAGCAACTAGCAGATTTCTCTGTTTTTCTTTGGAAATCTTCAATTCAGACCTACTCTCACAAGCGCTAGGTGGGAATAATAAGCAGAGTCTACACAGGCAAGTAAGAGGGGACATGAGATGAGGACTGAAGTATGAGGTCTTCTCATCATGTGTGTCATGCAACACTGTGAAAACTCTCTGTAAGTAGGGTTCTTTTCTGCCTGTAGAAAAGAATTACTAATGTTTGAGTATTTAGATGAGGATACCACTTGTTGGAAGAAAAGGCAAGATATTGATAAAAAAAGATCTAACAGGCAGAGGAAAGGGAGTTTTAATGACTAGGACCCACATAACATTCTCTAATGGGTGATCTGGTGCTGGGTGTGTAATCTGGAGTTCTCTCCATCAAGGCGGAAAACAGGAAGGTATGAACCCAATCATCATCCGGTATCTCCTGTTCTCCAAAGAATGACTCAGAGTCATCTGGGTGAATTGTTTCCACCTTTGAATAACTAACTGACACTAAATTTAATGCAAATACAATAAGAATTTAAAAGGATTTCTTGCAAGGGAAAAGATGTCTAAATATTATCTCTAAAAAAATTTTTTTGAATAAAAGATTGAATGCCTTAGTCTACAATATAGACTATTACATAGGCAGAATAAACATCATGGTCAGAACAAGTATAATCAAATAGGTAAAATTAAAAAGATCAGAAACATGTAATAAAAAGAAACTGGGGAGACCTTCAAGATGGTGGAGGACTAAGATGTGGAGATCACCTTCCTCCCCACAAATACATCAAAAATACATCTACGGGCTTCCCTGGTGGCGCAGTGGTTGCGCGTCCGCCTGCCGATGCAGGGGAACCGGGTTCGCGCGGAAGGCCCGCATACCACAAAAAAAAAAAAAAAAAAAAAAAAAAAAATCTACATGTGGAACAACTCCTACAGAATACATACTGAATGCTGGCAGTAGACCTCCTTCCAAAAAGGCAAGAAAATCCCCACATACCTGGGTAGGGCAAAAGAAAAAAGAAAAAAAAAGAGACAAAGGAATAGGGATGGGACCTGTGCCTCTGGGAGGGATCTGTGAAGGAAAAGTTTCCACACACTAGGAAGCCCCTTCACTGGCGGAAACAGGGGTGGGGAGCTTTGGAGCCACAGAGGAAAGCACAGCAGCAAGGGTGCAGAGGGCAAAGTGGAGAGATTCCCACACAGAAGATCGGTGCTGACCAGCACTCACCAGCCTGAGGCGCTTGTCTACTCGCCCACTGGGGTGGGTGGGGGCTGGGAGCTGAGGCTTGGGCTTCGGAAGTCAGACCCCAGGGGAAGGACAGGGGTTGGCTGCATGAAGATAGCCTGAAGGGAGCTACTGCACCACAGCTAGCCATGAAGGAGTCCGGGGAAAAGTCTGGGCCTGCTGGAGAGGCAAGAGACATTGTTTGGGGGTGTGTGAGGTGAGGGGCTTCCTGCTCTGTGTGCCCAGAGACAGCAGAGCACCACCTAAGGGAGCTCTAGAGATGGGCTTGAGCCATGGCTATCATCTTGGACCCCAGAGGCAGGCACAGACAGCTACCACTGTTGCTGCTGCCACCAAAGATCCTGTGTGCAAACACAGGTCACTACCCACACCCTCCCAGGAGCCTATGCAGCCTGTCACTGCCAGGGTCCCGTGATCCAAGGCCAAATTCCCTGGGAGAACACACAGTGCACCTCAGGATGTTGCAAAGTCATGCTGGCCTCAACTGCCACAGACCTGCCCCGCATTCCAATTGTGACTACCGTACCTTTCCTTCTCCCCTGTCTGAGTGAGTAAGAGAGCCCTAATCAGCTGCTGCTTTAACCCCCTCCCGTCTGGGTGGGGAAAAGATGCCTGATGGTGGCCTACATGCAGAGGCAGGGCCAAATCCAAAGCTGAACCCCAGGAGCTGTGCAAACAAAGAAGAGAAAGAGAAATTTCTCTGTACACCCTCAGGAGAAGCAGATTAAATCCCCGCAACCAGCTTGGTAAACCCTGTATGTGTGGAATACCTGAATAGACAATGAGTGTTCCCAAAATTGAGGCGGTGGACTTTGGGGGCAATTGTGGACTTGGGGCTTGCTTTCTGTGTTTGATTTGTTTTTGGTTTTATGTTTATCTTAGTTTAGTTTCTAGTGTTTGTTTTCATTTGTGAGTTTGTTTATTGGTTTGGTTGCCCTCTTCCTTCTTTTTCCTTTTTGTGAGTGTGTGTTTCTTTGTGTGATTTTGTCTGCTTAGTTTTGCTCTTACCATTTGTTTTGGGGTTCTGTGCGTTTTTTTTTCCTTCATTTTCTTCCATGCCGTGTGGATGGCAGGGTCCTGGTACTCTGGCCAGCTGTCAGGCCTGAGCCTCCAAGGTGGGAGAGCCAAGACCAGAACGTTGGACCACCAGAGACATCCCAGCTCAATGTAATATTAATCAGTGAGAGCTCTCCCAGATATCTCTGTCTCAACACAGAGGCCCAGCTCCACCCAACAACGAGCAAGCTCCAGTGCTGGACGCCCCATGCCAAACAACTAACAAGACAGGAACACAAACCCACCCATTAGAAGAGAGACTGCCTAAAGTCATGCTAAGTTCACAGACACCCGAAAACACACCACCAGATGTGGCCCTGCCCAGCAGAGGGACAAGATCCAGTCCCAACCACCAGAACACAGGCACCAGTCCCCCCTACCAGGAAGCCTACACAAGCCACTGAACCAGCCTCACCCACTGGGTGCAGACACCAGAAATAAGACGAACTACGAACCTGCAGCCTGCAAAAAGGAGACCCCAAACACAGTAAGTAAAACAAAATGAGAAGACAGAGAAATATGCAACAGCTGAAGGAGCAAGTTAAAAACCCAGCAGACCAAACAAATGAAGAGGAAATAGACAGTCTACCCGAAAAAGAATTCAGAATAATGATTGTAAAGATGATCCAAAATCTTGGAAATAGAATGGAGAAAATACAAGAAAGTTTAACAAGGACCTAGAAACTAAAGAGCAAACAAACAATGATGAACAACACAATAAATGAAATTAAGTAAGCTCTAGAAGGAATCAATAGCAGAATAACTGAGGCAGAAGAATGGATAAGTGGCATGGAGGATAGAATAGTGGAAATAACTGCTTGAGCAGAATAAAGAAAAATGAATGAAAAGAATTGAGGACAGTCTCAGAGACCTCTGGGACATTAAATGCCCAACATTCAAATTATGAAGTGTTCCAGAAGATTAAGAGAGAGAGAAAGGGATTGAGAAAATATTTGAAGAGATTATAGTCAAAAAAAGATGATCCAAAATCTTGGAAATAGAATGGAGAAAATACAAGAAAGTTTAACAAGGACCTAGAAACTAAAGAGCAAACAAACAATGATGAACAACACAATAAATGAAATTAAGTAAGCTCTAGAAGGAATCAATAGCAGAATAACTGAGGCAGAAGAATGGATAAGTGGCATGGAGGATAGAATAGTGGAAATAACTGCTTGAGCAGAATAAAGAAAAATGAATGAAAAGAATTGAGGACAGTCTCAGAGACCTCTGGGACATTAAATGCCCAACATTCAAATTATGAAGTGTTCCAGAAGATTAAGAGAGAGAGAAAGGGATTGAGAAAATATTTGAAGAGATTATAGTCAAAAACTTCCCTAATAAGGGAAAGGAAATAGTCAATCAAGTCCAGGAAGCACAGAGTCCCATACAGGGTAAACCCAGGAGAAACTTGCTGAGACATATATTAATCTAACTATCAAAAATTAAATACAAAGAAAAAATATTAAAAGCAGCAAGGGAAAAGCAACAAATAACATACAAGGGAATCCCCATAAGGTTAACAGCTGATCTTTCAGCAGAAACTCTGCAAACCAGAAGGGAGCGGCAGGATATATTTAAAGTGATGAAAGGGAAAAACCTACAACCAAGATTGCTCTACCCAGCAAGGATTTCATTCAGATTCGAGGGAAAAATTAAAATCTTTACAGACAAGCAGAAGTTAAGAGAATTCAGTACCACCAAACCAGCTTTACAACAAATGCTAAAGGAACTTCTCTAGGTAGGAAACACAGGAGAAGGAAAAGACCTACAAAAACAAAACCAAAACAATTAAGAAAATGGTAATAGGACCATACATATCAATAATTACCTAAAATGTAAATGGATTAAATTCTCCAACCAAAAGACCCAGACTGGCTGAATGGATAAAAAAAACAAGACCTGTATATATGCTGTTGACAAGAGACCCACTTCAGACCTAGGGACACATACAGACTGAAAGTGCAGGGATTGAAAAAGATATTCCATGCAAATGGAAATCAAAAGAAAGCTGGAGTAGCAATACACATGTCAGACAAAATTGACTTTAAAATAAAGACTATTGCAAGAGACAAAGAAGGACACTACATAATGATCAAGGGATCAATCCAAGAAGAAGATATAACAATTGTAAATATTTATGCACCAACAAAGGAGCACCTCAATACATAAGGCAAATGCTAACAGCCATAAAAGGGGAAATTGACAGTAATGCAATAATAGTAGGGGACTTTGACATCCCACTTTCAGCAATGGACAGATTATCCAAAATGAAAATAAATAAGGAAACACAAATTTATATGACACATTAGACCAGATGGACTTAATTGCTATTTATTGGACTTTCCATCCCAAAACAACAGAATACCCTTTCTTCTCAACTGCACATGGACAATTCTCCAAGATGATCATATCTTGGGTCACAGATCAAGGCTCAGTCAATTTAAGAAAATTGAAATTTTATCAAGTATCTTTTCTGACCACAACTCTATGAGACTAGATATCAATTACTGGAAAAAAGCTCTAAAAAATGCAAACACATGGAAGCTAAACAATATGCTATTAAATAAACAAGAGATCACTGAAGACATCAAAGAGGAAATTAAAAAAATACCTAGAAACAAATAACAAAGAAAACACAATAACCCAAAACTTATGGGATGCAGCAAAAGCATTCCTTAGAGGGAGTTTATAGCAATACAATCCTACGCCAAGAAACGAGAAAAATCTCAAATAAACAACCTTATATTACACCTAAAGCAATTAGAGAAAGAGGAACAAAAAACCCCCAAAGTTAGCAGAAGGAAAGAAATCATAAAGATTGATCAGAAATAAATGAAAAAGAAATGAAGGAAACAATAGCAAAGATCAATAAAACTAAAAGAAGAAATCATAAAGATCAGATCATAAATAAATGAAAAAAAAATGAAGGAAAAAAATAGCAAAGATCAATAAAACTAAAAGCTGGTCTTTGAGAAGATAAACAAAATTGATAAAACATTAGCCAGACACATGAAGAAAAAAAGGGAGAAGACTCAAAACAACAGAATTAGAAATGAAAAAGGGGAAGTAACAACTTACACTGCAGAATTACAAAACTTCATGAGAGACTACTACAAGCAACTCTATGCCAATAAAATGGGCAACTTGGAAGAAATGGACAGATTTTTGGAAAGGTACAAGCTTCCAAGCCTGAATCAGGAAGAAATAGAAAATATGAATAGACCATAAGCACTGAAACTGAAACTGTGAACAGGAAACATCTCAAATAAACAACCTAACCTTGCACCTAAAGCAATTAGAGAAAGAAGAACAAAAAACCCCCAAAGTTAGCAGAAGGGAAGAAATCATAAAGATCAGATCATAAATAAATGAAAAAAAAATGAAGGAAAAAAATAGCAAAGATCAATAAAACTAAAAGCTGGTCTTTGAGAAGATAAACAAAATTGATAAAACATTAGCCAGACACATGAAGAAAAAAAGGGAGAAGACTCAAAACAACAGAATTAGAAATGAAAAAGGGGAAGTAACAACTTACACTGCAGAATTACAAAACTTCATGAGAGACTACTACAAGCAACTCTATGCCAATAAAATGGGCAACTTGGAAGAAATGGACAGATTTTTGGAAAGGTACAAGCTTCCAAGCCTGAATCAGGAAGAAATAGAAAATATGAATAGACCATAAGCACTGAAACTGAAACTGTGATTAAAAATCTTCCAACAAACAAAAGCCGAGGACGAGACGGCTTCACAGGCAAATTCTATCAAACGTTTAGAGAAGAGCTAACACTTATCTTTCTCAAATTCTTCCAAAATATAGCAGAGGGAAGAAACTCACAAACTCATTCGAAGAGACCAACATCACCCTGATACCAAAACCAGACAGAGATGTCACAAAGAAGGAAAAATAGAGTCCAATATCACTGATGAACATAGACGCAAAAATCTTCAAGAAAATACTAGCAGACAGAATCCAACAGCACATTAAAAAGATCATACACCATGATCAAGTGGGGTTTATCCCAGGAATGCAAGAATTCTTCAATATATGTAAATCAATCAATGTGATACACCATAGTAACAAACTGAAGGATAAAAACTATATGGTAATCTCAATAGATGCAGAAAAAGCTTTCAACAAAGTTCAACAACTATTTATTATAAAAATCTCCAGAAAGTGGGCATAGAGGGAAACTACCTCAGCATAATAAAGTCCTTATATGAGAAACCCACAGCTAACATCATTCGCTTATCAATGAATTTGGTAAAGTAGAAGGATACAAAATTAATGCACAGAAAGCCCTTGCATTATTATACAATAACAATGAAAGATCAGAAAGAGAAATTAAGGAAACACTCCCATTTACCATTGCAACAAAAAACATAAAACACCTAGGAATAAACCTACTTAAGGAGACAAAAGACCTGTATGCAGAAAACTATAAGACACTGATGAAAGAAATCAAAGATGATACAAACAGATGGAGAGATATACCATGCTTTTGGATTGGAAGAATCAACATTGTGAAAATGACTATACTACTGAAAGCAATCTGCAGATTCAATGAAATCCATTTCAAATTACCAAGGGCATTTTTTCCACAGAACTACAACGAAAATTTTTACAACTTGTATGGAAACACAAAAGACCCTGTATAGCCAAAGCAATCTTGAGAATGAAAAATGGAGCTGGAGGAATCAGGCTCCCAGACTTCAGACTATACTACAAAGCTACAGTAATCAAGACAGTATGGTACTGGCACAAAAATAAAAATATAGATCAGTGGAACAGGATACAAAGTCCAAGATAAACCCACGCACACATGGTCACCTTATCTTTAACAAAGGCAGCAAGAATATACAATGGAAAAAAGACAGCCTCTTCAATAAGTTGTCTTGGGATAACTGGACAGCTACCTGTAAAAGAAGGAAATTAGAACACTCCCTAACACCATACACAAAAATAAACTCAGAATGGATTAAAGACCTAAATGTAAGGCCAGACACTATAAAGCTCTTAGAGGAAAACATCGGTAGAATACTCTCTGACGTAAATCACAGCAAGATCCTTTTTGACCCACTTCTTAGAGTAATGGAAATAAAAACAAAAATAAACAAATGGGACCTAATGAAACTTAAAAACTTTTGCACAGCAAAGGAAACCTTAAACAAGAAAAAAAGAAAATCCTTGGAATGGGAGAATATATTTGCAAGCAAAGCAACTGACAAAGGATTAATCTCCAAAATATACATGCAGCTCATGCAGCTCAGTATCAAAAAAACAAACAACCCAATCCCCAAATGGGCCAAAGACCTAAATAGACATTTCTCCAAAGAAGATATACAGATCGCCAACAAACACATGAATGCTCAACATCACCAATCATTAGAGAAATGCAAATCAAAACCACAATGTGGTATCACATTGTGTTTCAGGTATACCGAGTATACTGGATTTCAAATAACCAGTCTGGCTCTACAATCAAGACTTGCTGCCCAATACAAATAGTCAAAGGATTTATCAAATATTTAAAGAAGATCACTGTTCCCCTAGGCATAGTTACCGGGCACAAAGAACTTTTCAGCTAATGAATAAATTAGATTCTTTTGAATATTCTTTTGAACCTTCAAACAATTCACATTCCTTGAGTGATGATAAAGGATTAGTTAATGAATATAAATGTGATTCTGAACATAGCCAAGGTCAGTGTGACAATCCACTTCTCCCAGGATCCGAAAAGCCATTCAGTGGTGACAGAATTGAATTGCTTATCTTGAAGGCCAAGAGAAATCTAGAGTATTGTACTGAAGAATTACCAAAGTCTATGAAAAAGGATGACAGTCCTTGTTCATTAGATGAACTTGAAGCAGAAAGATCATGGGAAAATATTCCTGTTACTTTCAAATCTCCTGTTCTGGTTAACTCTGATGATAGTCTTCAACAAACTTCAAGGGCAAAGTATGCTAATGGGTTCCTTGATGACTTTTTAGATAATGGTAATCAGAACTGTACCCTTTCTGGAGGGAAACATCATGGTCCTGTTGAAGCCCTGAAACAAATGTTATTTAATCTTCAAGCAGTGCAAGAAAGTTTTAATCAGAATAAAACCACAGAGCCAAAAGGTGAAATTAAACAAGTTTCAGAAGATGATTTCTCTAAATTACAGTTGAAGGAAAGTATGTTTCCTATTAGTAGGTCACTTCAAAAGGCTTTGCACCATTTATCTCGCCTGAGAGACCTGGTTGTTGATTCCAGTGGGAAACAGTCACCAAAAATGTGAAGGGGAAAATGAAAGTCTAACCAATAAATAGTCACCACAGAACAAAAATGTATTTTTTTCCTATTGCTTAAACTGACAAAGTAATTAGAAGCCATATATTCTGTGATTGGTTCAAGTATTATATATTTTTTAAAAACCAGACTTGAAAATGTCCATAGAGTTTTGTGGCCTATCCTCATTTTGTGCCAAAATACCAGGAGGTGAACTAGAAGGACCCACACTATATGTCCTAGTATGACTTTGGTCTTCAGGCTGTCAAATGTCTAATATTCAAAGATGGATGATTTCCCTTCTTGAAGCTTACATGGACTTAACCTTCTTCAGCATCCTCATCATTTTATCATCTGATTCTGGATCATTAAGAAGCTTTTCCTGGTTTCTATCCAAAATCTCTTAAATAGACTCTTTTATAAAGTTAGCATCCACTTAAGGAGCTTGAGGAATGTCAAAATTGTTATGGTGTATCTTATCCATATGGAAGTATGTTACTTTCAAGTTTCATAAAGCAAACTTTTAAGAATATGTTATATTTGCAAATAACATTAATTGATGCAGTGCTAAAAGGACGTTTTATATTGTGAATTCCAGGAAAACCTCATTTAATTAATGCTTTGATTCTATGTAAGATAATCTTGACAGCAATTGACAGTTTATAAAATATTTTGGAGGGGGATATTTGAGATTTTAATATTTTGATATTATTTCCCAGATTTAAGTTTTGAGGTTAGCTCAAACTAGTAAAAACTATATCAGTGGCCAGTTGCTTTATGAAATTTGATAACTAAACTTAAATGAATATGGAAAATCAGAAAGTAACTCTGTATTTTAAAGCTATTTTGTAAGTGCTGAACTTTCTTTAAAGTAAACTTTCTTTAAGGTTTGTCACTAGCTAGGACTGAACAGAGCTCTGTAATTTTGCACCTTCTACCAAGTGAGCTTCTAATAAACAGGGAACATCTTTACCAACAAAATGAAGAAACAATTCATAAGACATGGCAAAGCATATTAAAAAAGCCTAATGAAATTAAAGAATTGGTATGTATACAAATAGTACAAATTAACATTACCCAAATTGGAGCGTTTTTGCTAAGTAGCTTCACTTTCAAATAGGAATTTCTAAGTACATTGGGTCAAAGAATTTTTCCCCCAATTTAAAGCACTACCTAAGACCTTTGTTATAAAACTTACATGTCAAAGAATGTGGAGTGAATCCTGTCTTTTTTTCCCTTGCCTAGTGAGTCAGTCACTGTACTATTCTTGTCAAACAAGACATTACTTTGATGACTGAAATGTGGTTGGCTGTTAAAAGTGCAGATAGATTTTAAGTGGATGAACGTAGATCTGAGTGGAGCATGTTCCAGTGAAATCCAGTATTCAACAAATTCTAAAGGCAGAGCAACGATGTCAGATAATTACATATTATATGTTGATCAGATATAATATGTTTAGTATACCTAGAAAGCATCACCAAAGGGATTCTTATGCAGTGTTGACTCTGAGTAGCACTGATTTGGTTAGTGCTCCCATTTGCAAGAACATATATCCAATACTAAATAAGATAAGCCTGTTCTAAAATTTTGTAATAACTAGTATTTTAAGAAACTTGATTATACTTACCCCAGAGTATTTTTCCTTTTGTATTAAATATGGAAGTTTAAGTTTTTTAGCAAAAAAGAGAACTTTATCTAAATGATTAATTCTAACCCTTCAAAAAATATATATAGGGGATACAAACAAGAAAAAAATGTAAATGATAAATGTTCAATAAATTCTTTAAGGAATTGATTTAGTTAATTGTTAAACATTTCAGTATTTTTTATTTTGAGATTCCCAGAGGAAAAATATGAGACAACAGTATTGAGACTGCTGACTTGGGAATTTAAATCAGATGAGAACAATTAGATTTTAAAAATAGAATTGTGGCCCAGCTCAGGGTCTCTTCCCTCCGACGTCACGGAACTGCCCCGGAGCCCGAGGGGAGGGCGGCCTCATTGAGGCTGCCAGCTCTGTAGGGGTCCCCGCGGCCGAAGCTGCGACAGTAGTGGGGATGGCAGGCCAGTGTGTAAAACTTACCTCTCAGAGGGAGGAGAGAAGATGGTGGAAGTGTAAGATGCGGAGATCACCTTCCTCCCCACAGATACATCAGAAATACATCTACATGTGGAACAAGTCCTACAGAACACCTACTGAACGCTGGCAGAAGACCTCAGACCTCCGAAAAGGCAAGAAACTCCCCACGTACCTGGGTAGGGCAAAAGATAAAAGAATAAACAGAGGCAAAAGAATAGGGACAGGACCTGCACCACTGGGAGGGAGCTGTGAAGGAGGAAAGGTTTCCACATACTAGAAGCCCCTTCACGGGCGGAGACTGTGGGTGGCGGAGGGGGAAGCTTCAGAGCCACGGAGGAGAGCACAGCCACAGGGGTGTGGAGGGCAAAGTGGAGAGATTCTGGCACAGAGGATCGGTGCCGACCGGCACTCACCAGCCCGAGAGGCTTGTCTGCTCACCCGCCGGGGCGGGCCGGGGCTGGGAGCTGAGGCTCGGGCTTCGGTCGAATCACAGGAAGAGGACTGGTGGCGTGAACACAGCCTGAAGGGGTTAGTGCACCATGGCTAGCCTGGAGGGAGTCTGGGAAAAAGTCTGGAGCTGCCAAACAGGCAAGAGACTTTTTCTTCTCTCTTTGCTTCCTGGTGCGCGATGAGAGGGGATTAAGCACGCCGCTTAAAGGAGCTCCAGAAACGGGTGTGAGCCATGGCTATCAGCGTGTACAACAGAGACAGGCATGAGAGGCTAAGGCTGCTGCTGCCGCCACCAAGAAGCCTGTGTGTGAGCACAGGTCACTCTCCACACCTCCCCTCCCGGGAGCCTGTGCAGCCTGCCACTGCCAGGGACCCGGGATCCAGGGACAACTTCCCCAGGAGAACGTACGGCGTGCCTCAGGCTGCTGCAACGTCATGCCGGCCTCTGCTGCCTCAGGCTCGCCCCGCATTCGTAGCCCTCCCTCCCCCAGGCCTGAGTGAACCAGAGTCCCCGAATCAGCTGCTCCCTTAACCCCGTCCTGTCTGAGCGAAGAACAGACGCCCTCCGGTGACCTATATGCTGAGGCGGGGCCAAATCCAAAGCTGATCCCTGGGAGCTGTGCAAACAAAGAAGAGAAAGGGAAATCTCTCCCAGCAGCCTCAGGAGCAGCGGATTAAATCTCCACAGTCAACTTGATGTACCCTGCATCTGTGGAATACCTGAATAGACAACAAATCATCCCAAATTGAGGAGGTGGACTTTGGGAGAGGCTAAGGCTGCTGCTGCCGCCACCAAGAAGCCTGTGTGTGAGCACAGGTCACTCTCCACACCTCCCCTCCCGGGAGCCTGTGCAGCCTGCCACTGCCAGGGACCCGGGATCCAGGGACAACTTCCCCAGGAGAACGTACGGCGTGCCTCAGGCTGCTGCAACGTCATGCCGGCCTCTGCTGCCTCAGGCTCGCCCCGCATTCGTAGCCCTCCCTCCCCCAGGCCTGAGTGAACCAGAGTCCCCGAATCAGCTGCTCCCTTAACCCCGTCCTGTCTGAGCGAAGAACAGACGCCCTCCGGTGACCTATATGCTGAGGCGGGGCCAAATCCAAAGCTGATCCCTGGGAGCTGTGCAAACAAAGAAGAGAAAGGGAAATCTCTCCCAGCAGCCTCAGGAGCAGCGGATTAAATCTCCACAGTCAACTTGATGTACCCTGCATCTGTGGAATACCTGAATAGACAACAAATCATCCCAAATTGAGGAGGTGGACTTTGGGAGCAAGATATATTATTTTTTCCCCTTTTTCTCTTTTTGTGAGTGTGTATGT
>NC_041222.1:82157667-82158009 GCF_002837175.3 Physeter macrocephalus
TTTCTTTCTTTCTTTCTTTCTTTCTTTCTTTCTTTCTTCCTTCCTTCCTTCCTTCCTTCTTTCCTTTCTTTCTTTCTTTCTTTCTTTTTCTTTCTCTTTCTTTCTTTCTCTTTTTTCTCCCTTTGATTCTGACCATGTGGATTAAAGGCTCTTGGTGCTCCAGCCGGGCATCAGGGCTGTGCCTCTGAGGTGGGAGAACCAACTTCAGGACACTGGTCCACAAGAGACCTCCCAGCTCCACGTAATATCAAATGGCGAAAATCTCCCAGAGATCTCCATCTCAACACCAAGACCCAGCTTCACTCAACGACCAGCAAGCTACAGTGCTGGACACCCTATGCC
>NC_041222.1:82158204-82160817 GCF_002837175.3 Physeter macrocephalus
ACAACAGGAACTATGAACCTGCAGCCTGCAAAAAGGAGACCCCCAAACACAGTAAGATAAGCAACATGAAAAGACAGAAAATCACACAACAGATGAAGGAGCAAGGGAAAAACCCACCAGGCCTAACAAATGAAGAGGAAATAGGCAGTCTACCTGAAAAAGAATTCAGAATAATGATAGTAAAGATGATCCAAAATCTTGGAAATAGAATAGACAAAATTCAAGGACCTAGAACTAAAGAGGAAGCAAGCAACAATGAGCAACACAATAAATGAAATTTAAAATACTCTACATGTGATCAATAGAAGAATAAAAGAGGCAGAAAAACGGATAAGTGACCTGGAAGATAAAATAGTGGAAATAACTACTGCAGAGCAGAATACAGAAAAAAAGAATGAAAAGAACTGAGGACAAATTAAAACCTTTACAGACAAGCAAAAGCTGAGAGAGTTCAGCACCACCAAACCAGCTTTACAACAAATGCTAAAGGAACTTCTCTAGGCAAGAAACACAAGAGAAGGAAAAGACCTACAAAAACAAACCCGAAACAATTAATTAAATGGTAATAGGAATATACATATCGATAATTACCTTAAATGTAAATGGATTAAATGCTCCCACCAAAAGACACTGACTGGCTGAATGGATATAAAAACAAGACCAGTATATATGCTGCCTACAAGAGACCCACTTCAGACCTAGGGACACATACAGACTGAAAGTGTGGGAATGGAAAAAGATATTCCATGAAAATGGAGATCAGAAGAAAGCTGTAGTAGCAATTCTCATATCAGACAAAATAGAATTGAAAATAAAGACTATTACAAGGGACAAAGAGGGACACTACATAATGATCAAGGGATTGATCCATGAAGAAGATGTAACACTTGTAAACATTTATGCACCGAACATAGGAGCACCTCAATACATAAGGCAAATACTAACAGCCATAAAAGGGAAAATCGACATTAACACAATCATAGTAGGGGCCTTTAACACCCCACTTTCACCAATGGACAGATCATCCAAAATGAAAATAAATAAGAAAACAGAAATTTTAAATGATACATTAAACAAGATGGACTTAATTGATATTTATAGGACATTCCATCCCAAAACAACAGAATACACATTTCTCTCAAGTGCTCATATAACATTCTCCCGGATAGATCATATTGTGGGTCACAAATCTAGCCTTGGTAAATTTAAGAAAATTGAAATCATAACTATCTTTTCCGACCACAATGCTATGAGACTAGATATCAATTGTAGGAAAAGATCTGTAAAAAATACAAACATATGGAGGCTAAACAATACACTACTTAATGACGAAGTGATCACTGAAGAAATCAAAGACTAAATCAAAAAATACATAGAAACATATGACAATGGAGACACGACGACCCAAAACCTATGGGATGCAGCAAAAGCAATTCTAAGAGGGAAGTTTATAGCAATACAATCCTACCTTAAGAAACAGGAAACATCTTGAATAAACAACCTAACCTTGAACTAAAGCAAGTGATCACTGAAGAAATAAAAGAGGAAATCAAAAAATACATAGAAACATATGACAATGGAGACACGACGACCCAAAACCTATGGGATGCAGCAAAAGCAATTCTAAGAGGGAAGTTTATAGCAATACAATCCTACCTTAAGAAACAGGAAACATCTTGAATAAACAACCTAACCTTGAACTAAAGCAATTAGAGAAAGAAGAACAAGAAAACCACAAAGTTAGAAGAAGGAAAGAAATCATAAAGATCAGATCAGAAATAAATGAAAAAGAAATGAAGGAAATGGTAGCAAAGGTAAATAAAACTAAAAGCTGGTTCTTTGAGAAGATAAATAAAATTGATAAACCATTAGCCAGACTCATCAAGAAGAAAAGGGAGAAGACTCAAATCAATAGAATTAGAAATGAAAAAGGAGATGTAACAACTGAGACTGCAGAAATACAAAAGATTATTATAGATTACTACAAGCAACTGTATGCCAATAAAATGGACAACCTGGAAGAAATGGACAAATTCTTAGAAATGCACAACCTGACGAGATTGAACCAGGAAGAAATAGAAAATATGAATAGACAAATCCCAAGCACTGAAATTGAAACTGTGATTAAAAATCTTCCAACAAACAAAAGCCCAGGATCAGATGGCTTCGCAGGCAAATTGTATCAAAGATTTAGAGAAGAGCTAACACCTATCCTTCTCAAACTCTTCCAAAATATAGCAGAGGGAGGAACACCCCCAAACTCATTCTACGAGGCCACCATCACCCGGATACCAAAACCAGACAAAGATGTCACAAAGAATGAAAACCACAGGCCAATATCACTGATGAACATAGATGCAAAAATCCTTAACAAAATACTAGCAAACAGAATCCAACCGCACATTAAAAGGATCCTACACCATGATCAAGTGGGGTTTATTCCAGGAATGCAAGGATTCTTCAATATACGCAAATCAATCAACATGATACACCATATCAACAAACTGAAGGAGAAAAACCATATGATCATCTCAATAGATGCAGAGAAAGCTTTTGACAAAATTCAACACCCATTTATGATAAAAACCCTGCAGAAAGTAGGCATAGAGAGAA
>NC_041222.1:82162013-82178161 GCF_002837175.3 Physeter macrocephalus
AATCCCACTACTGGGCATATACCCTGAGCAAACCATAATTCAAAAAGAGTCATGTACCAAAATGTTCATTGCAGCTCTATTTACAATAGCCAGGACATGGAAGCAACCTAAGTGTCCATCAACAGATGAATGGATAAAGAAGATGTGGCACATATATACAATGGAATATTACTCAGCCATAAAAAGAAATGAAATTGAGTTATTTGTAGTGAGGTGGATGGACCTGGAGTCTGTCATACAGAGTGAGGTAAGTCAGAAGGAGAAAAACAAATACTGTATGCTAACACATATATATGGAATCTAAGAAAACCAAAAAAATGTCATGAAGAGCCTAGGGGCAGGACAGGAATAACACACAGACCTACTAGAGCATGGACTTGAGGATATGAGGAGGGGGAATGGTAAGCTGTGACGAAGTGAGAGAGTGGCATGGACATATATACATTACCAAACGTAGGGTGGATAGCTAGTGAGAAGCAGCCGCATGGCACAGGGAGATCAGCTAGGTGGTTTATGACCACCTAGAGGGGTGGGATAGGGAGGGTGGGAGTGAGGCAGATGCAAGAGGGAAGAGATATGGGAACATATGGATATGTATAACTGATTCACTTTGTTTTAAAGCAGAAATTAACACACCATTTTAAAGCAATTATACTCCAATAAAGATGTTATAAAAAAAGAATTGTGAATATAAAGTTTTATCAACATTTTCCTCTCTTTTAGGTACATTGAGAAATATTGAATAGGAAAAGTTAGAAAATTTTAATAAGACATTTCAGATTTTTAATTGAGCATGAAAAAATTTAACAAAATTCCAAAAATTATTTGAGTTAAAAGTATAAAAGTGTTATGCATATGTGAAGACTTGAAACTCAACTGTATTTTCTTTATTATCAGTAAGAACTCTCAGTTTTTTCTGGGACAATTCATTTCAGCTTCATAGAGATTTATGACCAAACTGAGGAACTGTGTCTTCTTAGGTTTGTTTGGGTTATATGTCTCTCTAGTTATGTTATTTCTTGTTGAAATTTATAAATGTGGACTTTGGGGGTTATTATTTTGTATTTAATGTTTGGGATAATGTCTTGTTAAATCATATGCAGTTATACCAAAATGTTGCCTGAAGGTTAAAAAAGTCAGAGAGAGAAAAACAAATACCGTATGCTAACACATATATACGGAGTCTAAGAAAAAAATTGTTCTGATGAACCTAGGCGTGGGACAGGAATAAAGACGCAGATGTAGAGACTGGGCTTAAGGGTACAGGTGGGGAGGGGAGGCTGGGACGAAGTGAGAGAGTAGCACTGACATATATACACTACCAAATTTAAAATAGATAGCTAATGGGAAGAAGCTGCATAGCACAGGGAGGTCAGCTCGGTGCTTTGTGACCACTTAGAGGGGTGGGTTAGGGAGTGTGAGAGGGAGACACCAGAGGGAGGGGTTATGGGGATATATGTATACATATAGCTGATTCACTTTGTTATACAGCAGAAACTAACACAACATTGTACAGCAATTATACTCTAATAAAGATGTAAAAAAAAATTAAAGAAAACAATCATTTTTGGCAACTGTAAAATTTGATTTGAGCAAGGATCATAAGTAAATTCCAAAACTAGTGGATGAACACTTTAAGAGTAACAAGATATTTTTTAGCTTAAAATTCTCTCCTATACAAAGAGTAAAATGGCAACTTTATGGTGGAGAAACTTAGAAAAAACCATGTTATAAGTTAACATCACCCATAATGATATTGACAGCATACACTTTCACCTGTAGGGAGAAACCCACAACACTTCTGCAGTATTGCTGCCAAAAGAGCATAACTTAAATCTAATCACAAAGAAACATGTGACACAGCTAAACTTAAGGGCATTCAAGGAACATATCCCAAATATGCCAATGTCATAAAATACAAAGAAAGGCTGAGGAAGTGTTTAGGAGAGACCAGACACATGATTACTGAATGTAGTTTGTGATCTTAGATTTTTACATTTTTATTTATTTTTTGCTATAAAAGACATTATTGGGAGAATTGGTAACATTTGAATAAGGTCTGCATACATAACACTTTTTTACTAATGTTAATTTCTTTATTTTGATAAATGTACTGAGATTATTTAAGAAATGTACTTGTTTTTAGGTATATGTACTGAAGTATTTAAGGGGCCTCATGTCTGCCACTTTTCAACATTTCAGGATCTTGTGAACTCCATCCATACATTCATCCAACAAGGGAGAGGGGGTGGATATAACAAGTGTAATAAAATGTTAACATTTTGGGGAATTGGTGTGAAATTTGTGTTTTGTATTCTTCTTGCAACTTTTCTTTAAATCATAAAAATTTTAATAGGTTGGAGAGAAAAAAAGAACTCAGAAACATCAAGGTATACACAAGTTATGTGTTTATTAGCTATATAAAAAATACACAGAAAGACAATGGCTATTGCAGTCCTCAGGGAGTTAGACACTGCCTGGTATATTTGCTTCTCATCTATATATAAACTTATTTTCTCCTATTGCATTTCAAAAGTCCTAGGAGGTATACTCAGTTCTTGGCAGTTCTTGGCAGTTCTTGGATTAATGCCCTTCTCTGGAATAAATGAGGAAGTAGGAGGATGCGATATAATTATTGGCCCAATATAGATTATCTGCTGCCCTGCTTTCAGGATCTATTATTAGTGAACTGTGGGGAAGGAGTACCTAGCAGACATTTGTAATACCACTACAAATCATAATTTGTTATGAGAAATAAAGTATTCCAAATCAGTGGGAATGATATGAAATAATCTAGTGGCATAAGGACAAATGGCTATTCACCTAAAGAAAATATAGGTTGATGTTTACTTCATGCCCCATTAGAAAAGCCATAATATACAGTGGCCAACAGATAACTCAATTTAATGCATTACATACCTTTTACATGGGACTTAACCTGACACCATGTTGTTTCCAAAGAGACCTATTTGTGCTGCCAACAGTAGCTATGAAGCATTACACAGTGATATCGTGAATAATTTATTTCATCATTGAGGAAACCCCTACAAAAATTCTTTAAAGGTCTCAATGGACATATCTGAGTCATACTCTAAACCAAGCACTCCCAACGGGGATTTTTGACTGTCAAGCAGTCAGAAATTTATTCTTGAGGGTGAGAGAAGTGAAGATGAAAAAAAAAATCTTACTTTTTGTATACAAAGCACAAATATGCAGTCTACAAGTAGATATACAACACATCTTTAATATAACCATATTATTGATATAGGGAAATTAGAAAAAAAATTGAAAAGGCCTCCTTGGGGGGAGTGATGATGAAAAAATGACAGAGAAACCCTATTGCATGCAATATAGATATATGGAAAGTGTATTTCCATGTTTAGTCCAAGATATGGGCTTATCCCTGCACCACTGAGGGAGGGTTGGCTCTAGCAGTGAGGAAAAAAGTGAAGGATGGTTCCTAGACAGTCAACTAATTGAATTTCTTCAAACACCTACCATTTTCCCCCACTTAAATTCAAGAAATTTTGGCTAGGATGATGGTGGTGGTAACAGTAACCATACATAACATGTGCGTAACTCTTGCCATATTCCAGATGTTCTTCCATTTGTTTTAGATAGATTAACTTCTTTAATCTTCATAAGAATCTGATGAAGTGTTATTAACACCATTTTGCAAATGACGAAACTAAGGTACAAAGTTTACACAACCTACCCAAAGTCCCACAGGAATCTAGGATTTCAGCATAGGTAGTATGGTTCCAAGTACATGCTCTCAACAACTATGTCATGTCAACACCAGAAAGAAAACCACAAAGGACACTATATGACACTCAGTCATAAAGTACAAAAGTAGATACTGCAGGGGTTGCAGAGAATTAGGATTCACACAATTCAATGTACACAGGCACCTCACTGAAGCATATCAGGAATATGGAAGATAGGAATATTTTCTCTTACTGAGCATCACTGTTCACAGCTGCTCTAAAAATTAATAAAGCTTGTTCTTCAAACAATTGCATGACTTTTTAATATTTTATAAAAATACTGTTTATAGTAAATGCATTGCTGACCCTGAAGCAATATAAAAGTTTACAGAAAACATTGTTTGTTTTATTTGCTGAAGAGGCAGTTCTTTCTTGTAAACACAGGACAGAAGACAACAGGATGTGGTGTGTTGAAATTTTCAAGTATTTTCCATAAGGGGTTTATTTGTCATTAATATATATGTAGAAAATCATCGTTTATATAATAATAATAATAATAATAAAGTACAAAATTACTATAATGATGTTGGATTCCAATACATACTTCAAACAAATAGTTAAGTGACACACACATATGCATATTCACATAGACAAACACAAAAGAGCTCAGAGAATATACACATATAAATTCAATGCTGTTCTGATTATGCAATGTTTTCTTGGCTTTTAAAAGTTTCCTATTCTAGTAAGTGAGTATTTTGTTACGTAGTGAGTGTTTTGATATTACATATGAAATAAGAATTCTGGTATAACTATTTTAGATAAAGCCTTGTACTTATTTTTCTCAAATTGATAGCTTTTCCCTCAGAACAACCACTAATAGATTATAAAGTCTGAAAGTTTTTGGAAAACTTTCACACATCCAAAACATTTATATTCTTAATTATCTAATGTTGATTGAAATATAATTTCTTATTGAAATGTCAGCTTTCTCTCCTCGTATATATCATTAATAATGAAGAATTGTGAATAAAATCTCCAGATCATTTAGAATGTTGTCAGGAATTTCTCTCATGTGATATTTCTGATATACACTGAGTGCTGAAGTCTCACAGAAGTCATATTCAATAGCGTATTACCTGAGGGATGGCTAGGATGTCAATAACAATTAGATACAAACATGTAAAATTTCACCATAGAACAAGTTTATTTCTTCCTCACAAAAAGTCTAAGTGCTGGAAGTGGAGGAGAAAACTCTGCTTCACACATTCTTGAAGTCTTGCTCCTTCCATCTTGTACCCATCAATGTTCAGTGCAAGAGCCCCAAGGTTGCCCTGAAGGTCTCCATTTCATTCTACAAGGGACAATACAGAGCAAAAAGGCTTTTTTGCTTGTCACTTATGTCTATTTCCATTAGCCAGAATTGGTTATATGACCCTGCTTGGAGAAAAGAGTATTTAGGTTAAGGGTAGGCCTGGGAAGAAGAGGGCCTGTAATAAAGTAATCAGTGCAGTTGATCCTTGAGCAACTCAGGAGTTAGAGATACCACCATCTGCATCCCGAGCATGCAGTAAAAAATCCATATATAACTTTACAGTTGGCCCTCCATATCCGTGGTTTCATATCTGTAGATTCAACCTATCATGGATCATGTAGTACTTCAGCATGTATTTTCTTGGAAATAATCCATGTACAAGTGGACCTGCACAGTTCAACCTATGTTGTTCAAGGTGAGACAGGCCTGGGACCTGGGACCCGTTGCTGCAGTGCTGCAAAGCTTGCACCTGGACACACCTCTCCTCAAGCTACAAAATACAAAGAAGCTATATGAGATGAAAAATAACTGTGTGCATGTGCAGTTGGGGCAAATTCTGGACCAAAAGATACAAAAACCAACCAAACAAAAAACCTAGTGGCAATTTCTGAAGAGCTGTGAGCAAAAAAACTGGGTGTCAGGAGCAAAAGCAGGGTACTGTGCATTGCGCCCTTCACACAACACTGCAAAAAGGTGGGTAGAACACCTAAGCCACCCCTCTGGCCCGACTCCTGTGCACACCCCTACCCTCACTCCATGTAAGGAACCGGCTCGCCCCCTCCTTGGGGAACAGACAAGGGAACCTGTTATTTGTTTTCGCTCCCTCCTGCAGCTGGCGCAGGAGCCCCAATAAAGCCTTGCCTGAATTTCTTGTCTGACCTCTGGTCAATTTCTATTGATTGGGGAAGGCCAAGAACCCTGGTTGGTATCAAAGGGTCAATTGTATATGCCACGTGGGAATTACCTACATGTAAGAGGGTTGACTTCTGTAGGAAGATTTCCCATTACTTTAAGTTTTCCTTCCTGTGTGTTTTGATATATACTATGAAGTCTCTTCCATCTATTTATTTTATACCATAGTGAGAATTGTCTTTTAGCCAATACATTTATTATAGTATAAGTTTTCTTCATTGTGTGATTTATATGATGTTCAACAAAGTTTCACCACTGGCAGAAATTTTGCAAATTTTTATAACTTTCTTCAGAGTGTCAGTTTGTTGAGGGTTGAGTTCATACAGAATATTTCTCATATTCACTGCCTTCATGTGTTTCTTTCCTGAGAGAACTCTGATATCCAATGAAGAATGTACTCTGACTGAAAAAGCATGGTATATTTCAAGGTTTTCTCTTCTATGTAAATTCTGATATTCAGTGATTTCTTGCAGAGGAACTTTCTGTGTACATTAAGTTCAAAGGATTGCTTGTTTGTATAAGTTCTCCAATCTTTTAGCCCATACTTCTGGCCAAAATCTTTCTCAAATTCCAACTCATAGCTTCTCTTCTATATGCGTTGTCTGATACATTGGGAAGTTTGATTTCTGACTAAAAGTTTTCCCACAGTCTTATGGTTAATCCCCTATGTTAGTCCTATGTTCTCTAAAGTATGACCTTTGACTGAAACATTTCCCATATTCATTGTATTCACAGGGTTTCCTTTTTAATGAGTTTTCTGATGACTTTTGAGACCTGATGTCATGCTGAAAGTTCCCCATATTCATTACATTAATAGGGTTTCTCTCCTGTGTGAATTCTCTGATGATTTCTGAGGTTTGATTTCTGGCTGAGTTTTTCCACATTCATCATATTTATAGGCTTTCTCCCATGTTGTTGTTCTATAATTGCACTCTGAGGTTTGATTTCTGGCTGAAAGCTTTCTCATAATTGTTACATTTATAGGGTTTCTCCTGTGTGAATTCTCTAATGTTTCTGTAGGCCTCACTTCAGGGTGAAAGCTTTCCACATTCATTACATTCATAGAGTCTCTCACCTGTATGAATTCTCTGTTGCCCACTGAGGTGTGACTTCTGGCTGAAAGTTTTCCCACACTCATTACATTATAGGGTTTCTCCCCTGTGTGGCTTCTCCATTGTACTCTGAGGTGTGATTTATGGGTGAAAGTTTTCTCACATTTTTTACATTAACAAGGTTTTGCTCCTGTGTGAATTCCCTGATATACTATTAGGCCTACCTTCTGGCTGAAAGATTTTCCGCATTCAATATTCTCATAGGGCTTCTCTCCTCAGTGAATTACCTGATGTTTTCTTGAGCTTTTTTCACATCCAAAACATTTATATTCTCCTATGTGAATTCTCTGATGCTCTCTGAAATATAACTTTTGACTGAAAGCTTCCCCACATCCATTAAGTTCACAGGGTTTCTGCCATATATGTATTTTCTGATATCCTCTGAAGTATGACTTCTGGCTGCAAGCATTCTCACATTCATTACATTCACAGTGTTTCTTCTTTCTTGAGTGTATTCTCTGATGTGTTTTGTAGACTGATTTCCAGAGGAAAGTTGTCCCACATTCAGTACATTCACAGGCTTTCTCATCTGTATGAGTTCTCTTGCATAAAACGGGGTATGACTTAGAAGATCTCACACTTTCATTCCACTCATAGGTTTTTGCCCCTATGTTAGTTGCCCTGATGTACACTGAAGGCTGACTGGGAGATGAAGATTTCCCTTTATGTGTTATAATGACAGGGCTTCTCCATTATGTGAATTCTCTGAATTACTGTAATTGCTGGATTATCACTGAATTTTTTAACATATTCAGAGTGTTTCATCCCTGTGTGATTCCTCTGATGTTTTCTAAAGTCTAATTTTTGGTTGAAAGTTTTCCCTCCTGTGTCACTTCACTGAACTTGAGAGTTCCTACTGAAATCATTTCCATTTTCATTATATTCATATATATTAAATTCAAAATGACTCTTCTCTGAGAGAATGGTGTGTAAGACAATGACGGTTGGTTTATGACATATTTTTTTCTAAATTTATTGTATTTATAAGATTTCTTTTTTTGCTGTTGGCACTTTTAGGTGTAATAAGGGCAGTCTTGTCACAAAAAAACTTTTCCATGCTGATTGTATTCAAAAGCTTGCACTGAAGTCTGGATTACCTGATGCTGAATAACTTCCTTCTTACAATTGAGAGTTTTCACATTTTTATCATATTCAGAAGATTCCTTTTCAGTGTAAGTTCTCTCATCCCTAATATCAAGGAGCCATTTCTCACATACATTAAATTCTTCATCCTTCTTTCTTGAAGATTTACAGTGTGGGACTAATGGAATGAAACCCAAGCTTCCATTATCATATTTATAGGGCATTTTTCTTGAATGAAAAATGTCAATGCCCAGATTACATAGTTTTCCGGAGTGTTTCTCTTGTTCTGTAGTCGAGGTGTTGTTGGTGAATAAAATTTGCTGCAAATATTTGTCTTCATTTTAAGTTGACAGTCTTCTAAATAAGAGAAAATTAGAAGTATCCTATGAAATAACACATGTCTTATGGAATGGGGCTTATATACATATATCTTCTATTAGATATTTATCTGACTCTTCAATTACCAGTCTACTTTTCTAAGAATAAATTAATTCCAAGAGCATATTGCCAACATTTTCTTTCTTTGGAAAAATTTGCAGAAAAAGGAAATTTTCTACATATGTATTTGCATTTAGCGTTCACCTGGATAATCCAGAAAAATCCCCTCATCTCAAAATCCTAAACCTAATTACATCTACAAAGTCTCTTTTGTCAGATAAAGTAACATTCACAGGTTCCAGGTGTTAGTACCTGGGTATCTCTTGGGGACATTATTCAGCTTACTACACCCTATTATGCACTTTATTTTGTTCTAGGCTCTGAAATACAACTTTAAACAAAGCATACTAGATTAGAATAAGCACTTAGGCAAGCATAACTAATCCAAGGTTGGATGGATTTTCAGAAGCATGATCAGCACCAACATATGAAGCAGAAATGTATGTGGGAATGAAGTGGTACCACTGAAAATGGTACCACCAAAATATTAAATTTTGGAAGATAATTACAAATTCTGAAATATGATTGCAGGGATAAAAAGAGCTGATGAGTGCTTCAGAGAATAATAAATACAGAGAAAAGGGAGAAGAAGACTGTCTGAGATGAGGGATGTCACTTTAAATACGATGGTCACAGAAGGCCATACTGAGAAGAAGACAAGATCTGAATTCTTTTTTATAAAAGCAAAGATTTTGCATGGTGTATCTGTAGCAAATGTCATCTCCATCCATTGGTTTATCTCATTTTGCCTTTTTGCAAGCACAAAACCTAACATATGTGCAAAAACCCCTCCTCTGAGTGGGTTAACAAGTAGCATAAAAATGATCACCTATGGGATCACCATCCAGGTCAAAAAATAGAAAATGACTGGATTGGGGAAATTCCATGTATTCTTTCTTGAGCACAACTTTTTCATGCTTCCAAGTTACTTTTCTCATGAAATTTATAATCACTTCCTTACTTTTCTTTATAGTTTTATAACCCACGTATACATCCCTAAACAAATACAGCTTGAGGTTATCAGTTGCTTTATATAAATTTAATCATACAGCTAATTATAATCATTTTTGTCTTGGTTCTTTTGCTTAACATTATTTTTTAGATTCATCCATGTTTTTGTCTGTAGCTATAAGTTGGTCCACCCCCTTAGCTGTATAATGATGCTCCATGGACTACAGATAGGGGAATAGACTGGCTCTGAAGTTTCCTATTGCTGCTGTAATAACTACAACAAATGTAGTGGCTTCAACAAGACAAATTTATTATCTGACAGTTCTGCAGGTCAAAAGTACAATGCAGGTCTCACCAGGCTAAAATTAAGGTATTGGAAGGGCTGCATTCCTTTCTGGAGGTACTTAGGGGGACAATCTGTTTCCCTGCTCATTTAGGTTAATGGCAGAATTCAATTTCTAGTGGTTGGAGGATATAAGTCATTGTTTCCTTGTTGGCTATCACCTAGTTTATAAAGAATACCTTCATATTTTGGATATGGTCCCCTTCCTCCATCTTTAAAGCCAACAGTGGTGATCGAGTCCCTCTCATGCTTCCAATCTTTCCACTTTCTTCTTTCTTGGCATCTCTCTGAATCATATGCTTTCTTCTTCCACTTTTAAAGGCCCCTGTTATTATTACTTTGGGCTGACCTGGATAATCCAGGATAATCTTCCTATTTTAAGGTCATCTGATTAACAATCTTAATCCCTCTACCAAGTAATTGAAAATATTTAGATGTAAGGCCAAGGGAATAAAGATCATGGGGCCAAAATCCTGTTTACCACAGGCATACATATCTTTAAGTTTACTGGATAATGCCCACTGATTTTAAAAACAATCATACTATTCCACAAGCAGTGGACGAGGTCTCTGACACCCTACATCATTTCCACTCCTGATATTATCCGATTTCTGCAAATCTCATAAATCTGTGATGGTATCAAGGTGTAGTTTCACTTTGCATTTCCTGAACAACAGATGAGATTAAATATCTTTTTCGTGTTTATTTGGCACAAAGATTTCCTCTTGGTGAACTTTACTAAGTCTTTTTTGCATTTTTCTGCTAAATTGCCTCCTTTCTTCCTCTTAGATTAGTAGAAGTTCTTCATATAATCTAAATACTGGTCCTGTCTTCATTCCATGCCTCTAAAATAAACTGTTACTTTGTATCTAACCTTCTCACTCTTTTTACTGTGTCTTTTGATGTCTAAAATTCTGAATTTTAATATAGTCAAGTTTATCAGTCTTCTCCTGCATAGTTTTTTTGGCCTTAAATCCTTCCCTACCCAGAGTAATATTATCTTCTAAACTATTTACGGTTTTGACTTATATAAGTCAGCTTTTAATCTATCCCAAATTGATTTATGTCATATGGTGAAAGACACAGTCCAATGCCACTTTTCATATGAATAGCTGTCCCCAGCATTCTGCCGTACTCTTTCTCAGGAAAAAACTATCATTAAAGCATGTTTGCTTCTGTGCTCCTTATTGTTTCACTGATTTTTTTTTAAAACATCTTTATTGGAGTATAATTGCTTTACAATGGTGTGTTAGTTTCTGCTTTATAACACAAAGCACCGAGCTGATCTCCCTGTGCTATGCAGCTGCTTCACACTAGCTATCTATTTTACGTTTGGTAGTGTATATATGTCCATGCCACTCTCTCACTTTGTCACAACTTACCCTTCCCCCTACCTCACTGGTCTATTTAATTATACCTACACTAGTAACATTTTGTACTGGGTACAGCAGCTTTACAATATGTCTTAGTATTTGATAGAGAACGTCCTTCCATCTTGTCCTTCTTAAAATGTTTTTTAATTAATATTGGACTTTTGCATTTTTATGTAAAATTTAGAATCAGCTTTTGAAGTTCAAAAGAACTCAGTGGGATTTTGTTTGGTATTATATTGAACATATAAATTCACAAAGTGAGTTTTATTTATTTATTTATTTATCCTTTAAAATGTTTATTTATTTATTTGGCTGCGTTGGGTCTTCGTTGCTGCACGCGGGCTTTTCTCTAGTTGTGGCAAGTGGAGGCTACTCTTCATTGCGGTGCATGGGCTTCTCATTATGGTGGCTTCTCTTGTTATGGAGCATGGGTTTAGGCGTGCGGGCTTCAGTAGTTGTGGCACATGGGCTCAGTAGTTTTGGCTCATGGGCTCTAGAGCACAGGCTCAGTAGTTGTGGAGTACGGGCTTAGTTGCTCTGCGGCATGTGGGATCTTCCCGGACCAGGGATTGAACCAGTGTCCCCTGCATTCGCAGGAAGGTTCTTAACCACTGCACCACCAGGGAAGTCCTAAGAAGTGAGATTTAAAATACAGTTGTCCAACCTCTGAACGTGGTATATCACTTTATAATTTTGATTTAATGTCCCAAAGTTTTAAAAAACTTCTGTTTAGTTACCGTGAGTGTCCTTCATCATACTTATTGCAAAATATCTGCACCCTTGTATGCTAGATATATCTGCAGAGCTATTTCTTATATAGTTATGTCTCTTCTTTTTTCCACTATAGGTTAGCTGGTTTTATTTCTTTAATTCTTTTTATTCTGAGAACCAAATGTTAGACTTATTATCTATACGACTGGAATTTATTAATCTTTTACCTTTATTAAAATACTTCTGGTTTGTATCCCACTTCTGACACCCCCCCCAAATACTTCTCCTTTGTGTAGTCTTCCTTTAAACTTTCACACTTCATAAAAGAAATATATGTGTGCAAATATTCCACTATGCACAGTTTGACCTGTAGCCCAAAGGCTCCAATACATGTTTTATATTTTTAGAAATTTCTGTATATTTTGCAATTTTGATTTACTCTTTGAATTGTTTTTAAAAAGGTATATATTTATTTTGATTTTCAGATAGAAGGATTTTAGTTTTTCTCATAGTGTTTCCAATTTTTAGTTTTATGGAACAATAATAGTTCTACTTTGTGAAATCAATTGAGATTTTCTTTTGTTATAAAGTGTTTACACTTTGTGAGTGTTCCAATGTTACTTGAAAGGAAGTTTATTCTTTGTTTTTAGAGTATAGAGTTTGAAAGGCATATATAGAGTCACTTCATAAATTATGCTACTTATATCTTCTAAAGCAGGAGTTTCTGTAAAGGGCCAGATAGTAAATATTTTAGGTTTTATGGCCCATAGTGTGTCAGTTGCACTAGAGCACAAAAGCAGTCATAGATAATATATATAGGCATACCTTGTTCTATTGAACTTTGCCTTGCTGTGTTTTTTTACAAATTGAAGGTTTGTGACAACTCTGCATTGAGCAAATCTATTGGCACCATTTTTCCAGTAGCATTTGCTCATGTCTCCGTGTCACATTTTGGTAATTCTCCCAATATTTCAAACTTTTTCATTACTACTACATTTGTTATGGTGATTTGTGATCAGTGAACTTTGATGTTACTATAGTAATTGTTTTCAGGTGCTGTGAACAACACTCATATAAGACAGTGAACTTAACTGATAAACGTTGTGCCATGTTTTGACTGCTCCATCGACCGACCATTCCCCTATTTCTCTCCCTCTCCTCAGGACTCCCTATTTCCTGAGACACAAAATTATTGAAATTAAGCCAATTAGTAACCCTGCAATGGCCTCAAAGGGTTCAAGTGAAAAGAAGAATTGCATATCTCTCAAAAGCTCTTTAAATCTAGAAATGATTAATCTTAGTGAGGAAGGCATGCCAAAAGCCAACACAGGCTGAAAGCTAAGCTTCTTGTGCCAAACAGATAGCCATGTTGTGAATGCAAAGGAAAAGTTCTTGAAAGAAATTAAAAATGCTACTCTAGTGAACACATGAATAAGAAAGCGAAACAGCCTGATTGGTGATATGGAGAAAGTTCTAGTGGTCTGGATAGAAGATCAAACTAGTCACAACATTCCTTTGAACCAAAGCCTAATCCAGAACAAGGCCTTAACTCTTCAGTTCTATGAAGGTTGAGAGAAGTGAGGAAGCTGCAGAAGAAAAATTTGAAGCCAGCCGAGGTTGGCTCATGAGGTTTAAGGAAAGAAGATGTCTCCATAACATAAAAGTGCAAGGTGAAGCATCAAGTGCTGATGTAGAAGCTGCAAGTTTTCCAGACCTAGCTAAGATAATTAAGGTGGCTACACTAAACAACAGATTTTTAATGTAGACAAAACAGCCTTCTATTGGAAGAAGATGCCATCTAGAAATTTCATAACTAAAGAGGAGAAGTCAATGCCTGGCTTCAAAACCTCAAATGACAGGCTGACTCTCTTGTTAGGGGCTAATGCAGTTGGTGACTGAGTTGAAGCCAATGCTCCTTTACCATTCCAAAAATCCTAGGGCCCTTAGAATTATGCTAAATCTACTTTGCTTGTGCTCTATCAATGGAACAACAAAGCCTGGATGACAGTAGATCTGTTTAAAGTGTTTGCAGAATATTTTAATCCCACTGTTAAGACCTACTGCTCAGAAAAAAAAAAAGATTTCTTTCAAAATATTACTGCTCATTGACAATGCACCTGGGCAACCAAGAGCTCTGATGAAGATGTACAGTGGGATTAATGTTGCTTTCATGCCTGTTAACACAACAGCCATTCAAGGAGTAATTCCAAATTTCAAGTCTTATGATTTAAGAAATACATTTCATAAGGCTATAGCTGCCATAGATAGTGATTCCTCTAATGGATCTGGGCAAAGTTAATTTAAAAACCTACTGAAAAGCATTCACCATTCTAGATGCCATTAAGAACATTTGTGATTCATGGGAAGAGGTCAAAATATCAGCATTAATGGGAGTTTAGAAGTTGATTCCAACCTTCATGGATGACGTTGAGGGGTTCAAGATTTCAGTGGAGGAAGTAACTGAAGAATGGTGGAAATAGCTAGAGAAGGAGAATTAAAAGTGGAGACTGAAGATATGACTGAACTGCTACAATCTCATGATAAAACTTTAAGGAATGAGGACTTGCTTTTTATGGATGAGCAAAGTGGTTTCTTGAGATGGAATCTACTCCTGGTGAAGATGCTGTGAAGATTGTTGAAATGGCAACAAAGGATTTAAAATATTGCATAAACTTAGTTGATAAAACAGTGGTGGGGTTTGAGAGGATTGACTTCAATTCTGAAAGAAGTTCTACTATGGGTGAAATGCTATCAAACAGCATTCCATGCTACAGAGAAATCATTCATGAAAGAGTCAATTGTTGTGGCAAACTTCACTTTCTCTTATTTTAAGAGATTGCTACAGCCACTCTTACCTTCGGCAACCACAACCCGCATCAGTCAGCAGCCATCAGCATTGAGGCAAGACCCTCCACTAGCAAAAATTACAACTTGTCAGATGGTGGTTAGTATATTTTAACAGTAAAGTATTTTTGAATTAAGATATGTATATGTTTTTTAGATATAATGCTATTGCATACTTAATGGTCTACAGTATAGTGTAAACAGAACTTTTATATGCATGGGGAAACCCAAAAAGTCATGTGACTCACTTTGTTGCAGTATTCTTTATTTTTAATATTTCACAAAAAAATTATTAGAACTAATAAAACAGCTTAGCAAAGTTTGTTTGCAGAATATGAAATCAACATATATGCATCACTTGCATTTCTGCACATTAACAATGAACAATCCGAAAAAGAAATTAGGAGAACAATTCCATTTACAATAGCATCAAAAAGAATAAAATACTTAGGAATAAGCTTAACCAAAGACATGAAAGACTTGTACAGTGAAAACTACAGCGTTATTGAAAGAAATTAAGGAAGACATAAATAAAGGGAAAGACATCGCATGTTCATGAACTATTGTTAAAATGTCCATATTACACAAAGCTACCTACAGATTTAATGGTATGCCTATCAAAATCGCCTATTTTTGCAGAAATAAAAGAAACTACTCCAAAATTGATATGTAACCACAAAGGACCCTCAATAACCAAAGCAAACTTGAAGACCTCACACTTTCTTTTGAAATGAAGTTTCCTTGTTATTGTGGATTAAAAATCCCAAGTCCTAAAAGTCCATAAATTATCCTCCTACATTTATATTTTGGTTCATTCTCAGTGACAGGGCTTTCAGTGCCTGAGTGGCATTGAGAGCTCCTGCACTATCTGTAGCTTGGACATCTGTCACTGACATGGTGTGGGTATCTCAGAGCCTTGGCTCTTTTACCAGTTGATAAGTCCCGCATGAACCATGCTCAGAAGCGCCCCACGCTTGCTTGGTTTCATGCTCTGCTATTGCTGTCTTGAAATTCTTAATGATTTTATCTTTGAACTTACGTTTTGTAAGTAAAGTTTATGGGACAATAAAATATATGCATGAGCAGAGGAGACATGTGAAATATGTGTGTCTGCCACCATTCCTGCTGCCCCATTCACATATAGTTTTCACCCTGCTTATGGTGTGCTTTCCATGACATGCTTATTTGGTACCCATTTGGAGTCTTACTGAGTTCCACCAGAATTCTGTGCTACTGGTCACATCCAAGACTAAGGTGTTGTGTTAACAGCTCCGGGAGGCCATGCTTTCCATTTGAATCTGAACCTACTTCTAACACAGAAAGAAAGCAGTTGTTTTTTAAGAAACAAGAATGTCCAAG
>NC_041222.1:82178349-82180417 GCF_002837175.3 Physeter macrocephalus
TTTACTTGGGCACATTCACAGGTTCCAGGTGAACATGAATTTGGGGAGGACACTATGCACCCCAGTGCAAATACTTTCAACAACACTTTTTCTTTGCAGTTTGAACAAGAGTCACTATATTTTCATTTTGCCCTGGAGCCCACACATTATGTCACTTTTTACTGTTAGAGCTCATGTTGGAAAATGGGGCTTCATGAGACAGCCAAGTGAGTCTGTCAACTGAATTCTAGAGTTATCCAGACTTACCCACTTTGTTGCAGCAAGTTGTTTCCAGGCAAACCCATGTGAAAAGGCCATGTCCACAGTGGAGCAGAGAACTTTTGTCTCTCTATCACCAGACTCACTCCCAAGATGAAGGAAAGAAGAGCTTAGCAAAGCATGGCCAGTTATTCTTCCCAACTTTGCCAGTCAAGTAGGTCACCTCACCTAGCCAGTGTCAGTGAATATAAGAGCAGGGAAGTTAAAAGTTATACTAATCAAACTCCCTTCACATGGTGGTACCATTAGGAACGAGAAGGGAAATTGTCACTAATGCTTCCCTGTTTTTTTCAATCTCTCAACCCACTCAACTATGCCTTTAAGCCTGTAATTAACGGAATATGGCTCTTCCTTCAGGAAAAAGAATAGACCTTTATCAGGACAGTCCTGCTCACACTTTTATAGGGCTACTCATTTGAGTGGCCTCCGGGAACTGCTGGTGGACAACTTAGAGTTTCATCCCAGAAGTCTCTGATATGGGTGAGAAATTGCCTTAATTTAAATTAACTCCAGGGCTACTCATATCCAATGATCAGAAACAACTTTTTGTTCTACCGGCCATCCACAGCACAGCTAACCATAGAAAGTTGATGAGGTTAAATGACAAACTAAGATTAAATACATAAAAGCATCCAGTAATACAATTCAGAAATCATAGAAATGTTGCAAATTTGAAAGTACACTTTTGCCAGTATCAGATTCTTCACAGAGAAATTAAAAGGGCACACATTAAACGCTCTTATGAATTAAGGTCCCAAAGTATTAAAGCCCAATTTTGAAATCAAGTTTCCTTGTTACTGTGGGTTAAAAATCCAAAGTCTTAAATGTCCATAAACCATCCTCCCAAATGTACATTTGGTTCATTCCCAGTGACAGGGCTTTCATTGCCTGAATGGGACTGAGGGCTGCTTCAGTATCTGTGGCTAGGACTTCTGTCACTGACAAGGGTGTGGGTCTCTCAGGGCCTTGGATTTTTTATCAGTTTATCAAGTCTGTCATGAACCATGCTTTTAAAGAGTCTAAAGAGTTACTAAGATACAATTTGATTTTACAGCACTATCCCCGAAATTTAAAAACAGTCTCAAAAGCAAGCCAATCCCCCACTCCTAGAAGAGTGAAAGTAGGCACATTTTTGTTCCCAGAATCCAGTACAGAATTTGACAAAAGAACAAAGCAGAAACTCAAAGGCATTTGAGAGAAAGATAAAGTCTCTTTCATTGTAGCCTCACTAGGATGTTCATTAGTCTATGCCATTTATTTGAAATTTCTGACCTGCGAACTTCAAACCAGGAGGAATGTTTGAAGCCTGACGTTGATTTGTCACTATGAATTTGCCATGTGCAGTGCACAGCCCTGAGCATCTATCACACGTGGACTCTTGAGTTATCCTTCCTCTTTGATGACCTTGTGGTTCACACTGCAGTACTGAACTGATTATGGCTTCTGTCGAGTGACATTACACCTACAGTTCTGATGCATAGATTTGACAGTCCTATGCAACCATTGCCATTTTCACTGCCTCCTGCTATGGAACTGCATAGACCAAAGGTGGCTGCCTTTAAGAGAACATTTCTTTCTCCAACCTTTGTCGAGAAATCTTTTTTCTAAAGCATCATCTCCTTTGGTGTTGCCAATGTGGAATGGAATATTTATCTTGCTTCTATTCTGGGGCTCCACTGGACATCAATTCTAAGAGTAGCTTTTCCTTTTTGACCACTTTCCAAAATTATAGTTCTCTTTTTCTGTCTAGCAGCTTTGGATTGTTCCTTCACCGATGGAGAAGTTATCCACTGGTACAACAAGTGGAGTT
>NC_041222.1:82180440-82185391 GCF_002837175.3 Physeter macrocephalus
AACCCCATGTTGTTCAAGGGCCAACTGTATATGATGAGGAAAGTTGAACACATTAAGTTTTAAAAACTGTCAATACGTGAACAAATTCTTTTTGTTTTGCTATGTGTTAATCGATTTTTAAAAAGTGACCACATACCAACAGGTGGATTTTTTCTTATTACCAGAACGAGCAGAGTTCTGTTGGTTTCAAGGGCCTTTAGTAAAGCCTTTGCTCCTTCACTGGTGAGGCCACAGTGCTGCAGGTCAAGTGCTCCAAGCCACAAATCCTCACTAAGAGATTCTGCAAAAGCACCTGCACCCAGGTCACCAACGAGCGTGTTGCAGTTCAGGGTGATGCACCTCAAACCAGCCATACAGTCAAGATCAGGTCTCCTGGAACGAAGACTCTCAGCCCAAGTTTCTTCATGCCTTCTGGTAGTCTGATACTTTAAGATCTTGGCCATGTGATCTGCTCCCTGCCATGTCAGATTACACCCCGTGAAGTTTATTGTCTTAAGAGTGATAGAGTTCTTTACATCTTGCCAAATAATTTCTAAACCTCCATCTCCAAGTGGACAATTAGCAAGACACAGGTGCACCAATGTGGCCGATTTATTCAATCCCTTTGTTAACATGGTTAAGTCTCTCTCTCTCAGAACTAGCCCATTTAGCTCCAGGTTCCTTAGCGCACCGATGCACTTACACTGCATTTAAGAGCTTTACACAATTAGAAGGTCACATCTTTATTTCTTATCACAGGAACACGTCTTCTGTAAACTTTATTTCTGTCACAACCTGTCTCGCCCAGCCATGGAGGGAAGAAGCTCTGGATACAGATCAGGGACAGAGGGTGCTCAGGAGCGGCACCCAGTCCACCCCGTGGCGGCGGTCGGCGTTCACTCCAGCAGGCCCTCCCACAGGGAAGCGCACTTGGCGGGCAGAGGCAGCGAGTCCTGCAGTGCGCACAGGTCTTCACAGCGTGAGAAGAGGTCGGCTGCGCTGTCCCAGTGCAGCTTCACTGAGTGGTCACGACCTGAGCGCGGCCTCGGGCATGCTGGCTACGGACACGATGCCCACGCCCGCCTGAGGGCCCCGGCTCACCTCTCGGCCCCTCGGGCGCCCACCACCCGGCAGCTGCGGCCCCGCAGCGTGCGCAGGACCTGAGTCACAGCCAGATGACGCAGGGCCACGGGCCCCAGCTAGGCCAGCCCCTCCATGCTGCACTCCCGCGCTGCCTCTTGCAGCGCATCTCCGGCCCTTGGCACCAGCCTCATCACCCTCCGCGCGTGGGGCTCCAATATTCTCTTTATGGCAGTGGTCTGGAAGGAAACCACAATATCTCCAAGTCATGACATTTTTATATATAGGCTTAGTAGAATTCCAATAAAACATTATTTACAAAAGCTGGCTGCTGGCTATAGTTTCCTAACCTCAATTCTAGAGTCTCATTGCCATTCTTCTTTGGATTTGGTAAGAAATCAGAGAGGTACACTAAGCTCTACTTTATCTTATATGTTTCTATTTCTTCTTATACATCTTGTGGTTTTTGTTTTATGCATCCTGATGATAATCTATTTGGTGCACAGATATTCAATACCTTTATATTTCCTTTTTAAGCTTCTTTAGCAATATTCAAGTGCCCCTTTACTTAATGTTTTTGACTTGAATTCAACCTTGAGTAGTAAACGAATGCTGAATTATTTGTATCTTATTGGCTTGGCTTAATAATTTATTATTTTGTATTTCAAACTTTTGAAATTATTTACTAAGAATGTCACTTTGATAATATCATTTTCTATTAATAGGTTTTCTAATAATTTTCTATTAATTTTTCTACCAATTTTAATTCCTTTTATAATCTTAGTTTGTTTGGTTTTTTACTACTAAATATAACTGCATTTCTTGACCTATCAGCTGTAAATGAGATTCCTGAGCTCTCAGTTACAAAGGTGAAAAGATGAACATGCTTACATTGTATCCCTTATACCATTCCCCTTCCACATCTTAGGGATCTGGTTTTCAAATCTTCCAAAAATAAAGGTGTTAAAAATACTTACCTCTAACTGTCCACTTTGGATCTAATTTTGCCTGGACATCTCTGTTAGTACTCAGTAACTCACCTAGGGATCTCCTGTTTAGGAATAACCATGGTTCTTCTTCCTCCACCTTGAAGACCAAAAGTGATCTTGCAAAAGTCAAATAATTTTAAATTTGGGTCAGCTGAATAGGCTTCAATGTTTCTGAATGTGAAGAAGGGTTCAGCTTCAAGAGCAGTACGTTGAAGGTGCTCATGTATTTGGAAAGCTAGTAAAGTAGTCTTGTTCAGGCTTCAGAGGCAGCACTAGCCTTCTCTCTGACCAGAAAATCATGCTAAAGCTGGCTGTATGCCAAACTGCTGAGCTACACCCAGGCCAGCAAGGGTGGCATCAGCACACATTGTAAACCATTAGATAAGATAGGGAGTAAGTCATGGGACATCTTACACCTTGAGGGCCTGGCCAGCCCCTGGGGATCAAGAACATTCCAAGACTTATGAGGTAAGACCAAGGCATTTATGACAACAACCAGAGCTGCAAATTTGCACATAGGCTGGTTGTTATCAACCTGCGGCCTGGTGCTAGAAGCTGGGCTCCTTCGAGTGGCAAACTAAAGTCTCACCTGTGGGGTGGATGCACTGCCCGGGACCTTCCCAACTGTGACTCCAGATTGCTGTTCAAGGGACTTCCCAGCACTATTTGAATCTGGATGTAGGTGCTTCCCCAATTCGGTGATGTATAAACTTCTGTCTTTACTATTCTTTCTTAGTTAGTTATACTATTGTTTTCTTAATTAGTATATTGTAATCTTTGTTAATTGAATAAACTCTCCCTAAATTCTTGTTTAACTGAGTGTAGAGTGGTTATTTTGCCAGCGAATCTTATGAACCTTGAAACTGAAAGTAAGGCTTTCAGCAAAACATCGTGTCACCCCTTTTTGGGGATGGTAACAACGAAAACATATTCTGATGCTCAAAATGTATCAGTCTCCTCAGCCCCTGAACCACAAGTCTAAATAACATTAAATCCCCCCAAAATCCACAGGTACTTGGTTTAAAAAAGGCACTGCAGAAGGGCTTCCAATTCTGGCCATGATGGAGTAACAGACAGATTTACCATCCCATGTCAAACAACTGGAAAAACACCTAAAATATATGAAACAATGGTTTTTAGACATTGAACAATAAGCAGTAAATGATGTCGTATGATGAAAGGCACAGTACAATGCCAGTTTTGTATATTGAGTAAAGGGAAATAAAAAAGATGTGTCCTTTGATTGCCATAGCAGAGAGTTTCTAGGCCACAGCACAGAAAGGAGATATCAAAACACAGGCTAATATCACTTATATGTGGAATCTAAGATAGGACACAAATGAACCTATCTATGAAGCAGAAATAGAATCACAGACATAGAGAATAGACATAGAGGATAGACCAAGAGGGTGGGGGTGGGACTGGGAGTTTATGGTTAGCAGATGCAAACAATTACATATAGAATGAATAAACAACAAGGTCCTACTGTATAGCACAGGGAGCTATATTCAATATCCTGTGATAAACCATAATGGAAAAGAATATGAAAATGAATGTATATATATGTATAACTGAGTCACTTTGCTGTACAGTAGTAACTAACACAACATTGTAAATCAACTAAACTTCAATTTAAAAAAACTCCATTGGTAACAAACAAACAAACAAAACAAACAAAAAAACAAGCTAGCAATCTCAGTAAGTTGAGGAAAGAGAGTTCGAGGTTTAGAAAAGTCCTGACAACTAGAGTCTTACAGCAAAATGCTGGAGAAGAAAACTGTACTGAGATAGAGCCATATATATATACGAGAAGGGTCCCCCTGAATCTTTGGCTGAGGATGCATGTAAGAAAACTCTACAAGGTTAGGAATGGGAAAGGCCAGTGAAAAGGAGTAGATTGAAAATCACTGAAATACATGCAAGGATGGAAAGTCTGTAATTTCACCAACAGGGCTGAAAGTGCTAACATATGGGAAAATATTTGGGAATTTGGTAGGATAACCTGAAAGCTTCTGCTTTAGTAGAGAGGCCAAATTAGGCCTGCTCTAAAGAATGTTCTGAATCAAACATAACAAAGTTTAAAAATAAGTCTTGGGAATTCCCTGGTGGTCCAGTGGTTAGGGCTCAGCACTATCATTGCCCTGGCCAGGGTTCAGTCTCTGATTGGGGCGCTAAGATCCCACAAGCTACACAGCATGGCCAAGGGCAACAACAAAACAAAACAAAAACAAACAAACAAACAAAAGGCTAAAAACCAATTGCAAATAACTTTATCCTAAAGAAAGTGAAAATATTTTAAAGCAAGCAAACTATAAAATGCCTACAAAAAAAAACCATTTTAAACATAACACAGGTTAGAAATAAAAGAAAGGAAGATGATACCTTGCAAACACTAAACAAATGAAACTCAGGGGACTCTGTTTATATCAGATAAAGTTCAGAAAAAGAAATAGTGTCTGAGATAAAGAGAAAACAGTACATAATGATAAAGAGGATATCATCAAGAGGATATAGCAATCATAAATATTTTTCCACTTGGTAACAGAACTTCAAAATACACAAAAAATCCTGATGGAATTGAAAGAATAGACAAATCCACAATTACAGTTGGGCATCAACACAGCTTTCTCAGAAACTGAGAGAACAAGTAGATAAAAAATCAGAAAGAATATGGAAGACTTGAATAATACCACCATCAGCTTGACCTAGTTTTCATCTTTATAACATTAGATGCCAAAACAAAAAAACATTGTTTTAAAGCACATATTGAATATTCACAAGGATATATCTAATATGCTGAACCATAACAGAATTTTCAATAAGTGAAAAAATACTAAAACCTTGCAGACTATGTTTTCTGAACAAAAAGATTCAATTATAAATTAGTAACAGTCAATAACTAG
>NC_041222.1:82186276-82189454 GCF_002837175.3 Physeter macrocephalus
GTCCTACTGTATAGCACAGGGAACTATATTCAATATCCTGTGATAAACCATAATGGAAAAGAATATGAAAATGAATGTATATATATGTATAACTGAGTCACTTTGCTGTACAGTAGTAACTAACACAACATTGTAAATCAACTAAACTTCAATTTAAAAAAACTCCATTGGTAACAAACAAACAAACAAAACAAACAAAAAAACAAGCTAGCAATCTCAGTAAGTTGAGGAAAGAGAGTTCGAGGTTTAGAAAAGTCCTGACAACTAGAGTCTTACAGCAAAATGCTGGAGAAGAAAACTGTACTGAGATAGAGCCATATATATATACGAGAAGGGTCCCCCTGAATCTTTGGCTGAGGATGCATGTAAGAAAACTCTACAAGGTTAGGAATGGGAAAGGCCAGTGAAAAGGAGTAGATTGAAAATCACTGAAATACATGCAAGGATGGAAAGTCTGTAATTTCACCAACAGGGCTGAAAGTGCTAACATATGGGAAAATATTTGGGAATTTGGTAGGATAACCTGAAAGCTTCTGCTTTAGTAGAGAGGCCAAATTAGGCCTGCTCTAAAGAATGTTCTGAATCAAACATAACAAAGTTTAAAAATAAGTCTTGGGAATTCCCTGGTGGTCCAGTGGTTAGGGCTCAGCACTATCATTGCCCTGGCCAGGGTTCAGTCTCTGATTGGGGCGCTAAGATCCCACAAGCTACACAGCATGGCCAAGGGCAACAACAAAACAAAACAAAAACAAACAAACAAACAAAAGGCTAAAAACCAATTGCAAATAACTTTATCCTAAAGAAAGTGAAAATATTTTAAAGCAAGCAAACTATAAAATGCCTACAAAAAAAAACCATTTTAAACATAACACAGGTTAGAAATAAAAGAAAGGAAGATGATACCTTGCAAACACTAAACAAATGAAACTCAGGGGACTCTGTTTATATCAGATAAAGTTCAGAAAAAGAAATAGTGTCTGAGATAAAGAGAAAACAGTACATAATGATAAAGAGGATATCATCAAGAGGATATAGCAATCATAAATATTTTTCCACTTGGTAACAGAACTTCAAAATACACAAAAAATCCTGATGGAATTGAAAGAATAGACAAATCCACAATTACAGTTGGGCATCAACACAGCTTTCTCAGAAACTGAGAGAACAAGTAGATAAAAAATCAGAAAGAATATGGAAGACTTGAATAATACCACCATCAGCTTGACCTAGTTTTCATCTTTATAACATTAGATGCCAAAACAAAAAAACATTGTTTTAAAGCACATATTGAATATTCACAAGGATATATCTAATATGCTGAACCATAACAGAATTTTCAATAAGTGAAAAAATACTAAAACCTTGCAGACTATGTTTTCTGAACAAAAAGATTCAATTATAAATTAGTAACAGTCAATAACTAGGAAAAGCCCAACTACATAAAAATTAAATAACAAACTTCTACACTGCCAATCTGTCAAAGAAGAAATCACAAGACAAATAGAAAATAATCTTGAACTAAATGAAAATGAAACAGCATATACAAATTGCATGATGCAGCTAAAGCAGTGCTGAGACAAAAATACTCAGCCTTAAATATTTATATTAGAAAAAAAAGGTTTCAAATTATGATCTAAGTTTCTACCATAAAAAGTTAGAAAAAACGTTCAAACTAAACCAGAACTAAGTAGAATAAAGGCAACAACAACCAAATAAATGAAAAAAAAATGAGAAAACAATTGGGGAATCAATGAAATTAAATCTGCCTATTTGTAAGGATCAGTATTCTTGATAAACTGGTAAAGTAACAAAGAAGATGCAAATTACTGATACTGAGAATGAAAGCTGGGATATCACTATAAGTGCTACAGATACTAAAAGGATAATAAGAAAATACTATAAGCAGCATTATATCAGTAAGTTCAATAAATTGCATGAAATCAACAAATTCCTTAAAATATACTATCAAAGATTGATCAAAAAGGCAGGAAAATTACCTGAATAGCAGCATATCTATTAAATAAGCTAAAATTATAATTAAGAACTTTCCAGGTCCAGATAGCTTCAGTGGTGAATTCAACCAAACATTTAAGGAAGAAATTATACCAATTATATATAAACTCTTCTAGAAAATGGTAACGCATTCCACTCAATCTGCAAGGCAAGAATTACCATATCAGACTCAGGAAAATACAATACAAGATAATAAACCTACAAATATCCTTTTAGAAGCACAGGTGCAAAAATCCTTCACAAGATATTGGCAAAATGAATTTAGCAAAATACAGAAAAGGTTATTTTATTTTTGCATTTTTGAGTGTTTTATTTATATCAAACTGGATAAAATGTGTGTATTACTCAGACAGAAAAGACATGTCAAGGTAGAAATGTACCTTTCATCAATTCATGGGTACACAAGTACACTGGAGAGATTGTAAAAGTGCAGATTCTGATTCAGTAGTAGATCCGGTGGGCCTGAGTTCTTTTTTTTTCTTTTTTAAAAATCTTTATTGGAGTATAATTGCTTTACAATGGTGTGTTAGTTTCTGCTTTATAACAAAGTGAATCAGTTATACATATATATATATATTCCCATATCTCTTGCATCTCCCTCCCTCCCACCCTCCCTATCCCACCCCTCCAGGTGGTCACAAACCACTGAGCTTATCTGCCTGTGCTATGCGGCTGCTTCCCACTAGCTATCTATTTTACGTTTGGAAGTATATATATGTCCATGCCACTCTCTCACTTTCTCAGAGCTTAACTTTCCCCCTCCGCATATCCTCAAGTCCATTCTCTAGTAGGTCTGTATCTTTATTCCTGTCTTACCCCTAGGTTCTTCGTGACCTTTTTTTTTCTTAGATTCCATATATATGTGTTACCATATGGTATTTGTTTTTCTCTTTCTGACTTACTTCACTCTCTATGACAGACTCTAGGTCCATCCACCTCACTTCAAATATCTCAATTTCATTTCCTTCTATGGCTGAGTAATATTCCATTGTATATATGTGCCACATCTTCTTTATCCATTCATATGATGATGGACACTTAGGTTGCTTCCATGTCCTGGGTATTGTAAATAGAGCTGCAATGAACATTTTGGTACATGACTCTTTTTGAATTATGGTTTTCTCAGGTTATATGCCCAGTAGTGGGATTGTTGGGTCATATGGTA
>NC_041222.1:82189479-82189920 GCF_002837175.3 Physeter macrocephalus
CATGTGTTTGTTGGCAACCTGTATATCTTCTTTGGAGAAATGTCTATTTAGTTCTTCTGCCCATTTTTGGATTGGGTTGTTTGTTTTTTTGTTATTGAGCTACATGAGTTGCTTTTAAATTTTGGAGATTAATCCTTTGTCAGTTGCTTCATTTGCAACTATTTTCTCACATTCTAAGAGTAGTCTTTTGGTCTTGTTTATGGTTTCCTTTGCTGTGCAAAAGCTTGCAAGTTTCATTAGGTCCCATTTGTTTATTTTTGTTTTTATTTCCATTACTCTACGAGGTGGGTCAAAAAAGATCGTGCTGTGATTTATGTCAGAGTGTTCCTCCTATGTTTTCCTCTAAGAGTTTTATACTGCCCAGTCTTACATTTAGGTCTTTAATCCATTTTGAGTTTATTTTTGTGTATGGTGTTAGGGACTGTTCTAATTTCATTCTTT
>NC_041222.1:82189955-82190222 GCF_002837175.3 Physeter macrocephalus
TTAGGTTGTTTATTCAAGATGTTTCCTGTTTCTTAAGGTAGGATTGTATTGCTATAAACTTCCCTCTTAGAACTGCTTTTGCTGAATCCCATAGGTTTTGGGTCGTCGTGTCTCCATTCTCATTTGTTTCTAGGTATTTTTTGATTTCCTCTTTGATTTCTTCAGTGATGTCTTGGTAATTAAGCAGTGCTTTGTTTAGCCTTCATGTGTTTGTATTTTTCACAGATATTTTCCTGTAATTGATATCTAGTCTCATAGCATTGTGGT
>NC_041222.1:82190607-82190835 GCF_002837175.3 Physeter macrocephalus
GTCTCCCCAGGTAGGTTTATTCCTAGATATTTTATTCTTTTTGTTGCAATGGTAAATGGGAGTGTTTCCTTAATTTCTCCTTCAGATTTTTCATCATCAGAGTATAGGAATGAAAGAGATTTCTGCGCATTAATTTTGTATCCTGCTACTTTACTAAATTCATTGATTAGCTCTAGTAGTTTTCTGGTAGCATCTTTAGGATTCTCTATGCATAGTATCATGTCATCT
>NC_041222.1:82198186-82199270 GCF_002837175.3 Physeter macrocephalus
AGATTGCTTTTGCTATTTGGGGTCTTTTGTGTTTCCATACAAATTGTGAAATTTTTTTTTCTAGTTCTGTAAAAAATGCTAGTGGTAGTTTGATAGGGATTGCATTGAATCTGTAGATTGCTTTGGGTAGTAGAGTCATTTTCACAATGTTGATTCTTCCAATCCAAGAACATGGTATATTTCTCCACCTATTTGTATCATCTTTAATTTCTTTCATCAGTGTCTTATAGTTTTCTGCATACAAGTCTTTTGTCTCCTTAGGTAGGTTTATTCCTAGATATTTTATTCTTTTTGTTGCAATGGTAAATGGGAGTGTTTTCTTAATTTCACTCTCAGATTTTTCATCATTAGTGTATAAGAATGCCAGAGATTTCTGTGCATTAATTTTGTATCCTGCTACTTTACCAAATTCATTGATTCGCTCTAGTGGTTTTCTGGTAGCATCCTTAGGATTCTCTATGTAGAGTATCATGTCATCTGCATACAGTGACAGCTTTACTTCTTCTTTTCCGATTTGGATTCCTTTTATTTCTTTTTCTTCGCTGATTGCTGTGGCTAGAACTTCCAAAACTATGTTGAATAAGAGTGGTGAGAATGGGCAACCATGTCTTGTTCCTGATCTTAATGGAAATGGTTTCAGTTTTTCACCATTGAGGACGATGTCGGCTGTGGGTTTGTCATATATGGCCTTTATTATGTTGAGGACAGTTCCTTCTATGCCTACTTTCTGCAGGGTTTTTATCATAAATCGGTGTTGAATTTTTTCAAAGGTTTTCTCTGCATCTATTGAGATGATCATATGGTTTTTCACCTTCAATTTGTTAATATGGTGTATCACATTGAATGATTTGTGTATATTGAAGAATCCTTGTATTCCTGGAGTCAACCCCACTTGTTCATGGTGTATGATCCTTTTAATGTGCTGTTGGATTCTGTTTGCTAGTATTTGGTTGAGGATTTTTGCATCTATGTTCATCAGTGATATTGGCCTGTTTTCTCTTTTTCTGACATCTTTGTGTGGTTTTGTTATCAGGGTGATGGTGACCTCATAGAATGAGTTTGGGAGTGTTCCTCCCTCTGCTAT
>NC_041222.1:82199680-82217326 GCF_002837175.3 Physeter macrocephalus
AGTAGTTATTTCTACTATTTTATCTTCCAGGTCACTTATCCGTTCTTCTGCCTCAGTTATTCTGCTATTGATCCCTTCTAGAGTATTTTTAATTTCATTTATTGTGTTGTTCGTCATTGCTTGTTTCCTCTTTAGTTCTTCTAGGTCCTTGTTAAATGTTTCTTGAATTTTCTCCATTCTATTTTCAAGACTTTGAATCATCTTTACTATCATTATTCTGAATTCTTTTTCAGGTAGACTGCCTATTTTCTCTTCATTTGTTAGGTTTGGTGGATTTTTACCTTGCTCCTTCATCTGCTGTGTGTTTTTCTGTCTTCTGATTTTGCTTATCTTATAGAAAAGGTTATTAACATGTCATGACCAGTTGGGGTTCATCTCAGGGCCATATGGTATCAGTTTGACCTCTGGAGGAGCTGGAGACTGAGGTTAGCCAAGTAGGTGGTCTGCCATGCCTACATTACTGATTCCTAATAAAAACCCTAACACCATGGCTTGTGTTGAGCTTCCCTGGTTGGTAATACTCTGTGTGCATTGCCAAACATTGTTGCTGGGAAAAAAGAGCACTGCCCACATGACTCCACTGTGATAGGAAAGCTGGAAGTCTGCACTGCTGTTGTGGAAACTGCCCTATGTGCCTCTTCCCTTTGTTGATTTTAGTCTGCCTCTTTTTGCTTTAATAACCCATAACAACGTGTATAATGGCTTTTCTGAGTTCTGTGAGTCCTAGTGAATCCGTTAACTGTCAGGTGGTCTTGGGGACCTCACAAACTGTACTTAATGACTATGCATTAGAGAGAGAGTTCAGTAATAGAACACATAGCATCATTAGCCATTAGGGAAATGCAAATTAAAACCTAATAAGCTACCTGTCCACCACAACTACTGAGCCTGTGCTCTAGAGCCCATGAGCCACAACTACTGAAGCCGGTGCACCTAGACCCTGTGCTCTGCAACAAAGAGAAGCCATCGCAATGAGAAGCCCACCAACCACAATGAAGAGTAGCCCCTGCTTGCTAAAATTAGAGAAAGCCCATGCGCAGCAGCAAAGACCCAATGCAGCCAAAAATAAATAAATAAATAAATTTATTTATTTTAAATAACCTAATGAGCTAAAAGTAGACATCCAACAGAATGGTGAAAACTAGTAAAACTTAGAATACCAAGTGTTAGTAAGAATGTGAAAGTACTAGAACTCTCAAACATTGTTCACAGGCCTGAAAAATGCTATAGCCCCTTGGAAACATTTGGTTGCTTTTTTTGTTTTTTTTTAAAATAAAGTAACATAAACACTTACCATGAGACTTAGCAAGTTAACTTCTCAGTATTTGTACATGAGAAATAACAAATGTTCATAACAAGATTTATCCTCAAATATTCATAACAGTTTAATTAATAATGGCTACAAATTGGAAACAGCCCAAATGTCTTTCAGTTGGTAAATGCTTTTAAGTTTCATTAGGTCCCATTAGTTTATTTTTGTTTTTATTTTCTTTTCTGTAGGAGGTGGGTCAAAAAAAATCATGCTGTGATTTATGTCAGAGTGTTCTTCCTTTGTTTTCCTCTAAGAGTTTTATAGTGTCTGGTCTTACATGTAGGTCTTTAATCCATTTGTGTTTACTTTTGTGTATGGTTTTAAGTAGTGTTCTAATTTCATTCTCTTACATATAGCTGTCCAGTTTTCCCAGCACCACTTATTGAAGAGGCTGTCTTTTCTCCATTGTATATTCTTGCCTCCTTTATCATAGATTAGGTGTCCATAGGTGTGTGGGTTTATATTGGGGCTTTCTATCCTGTTCCATTGATCTATATTTCTGTTTTTATGCCAGTACCACACTGTCTTGATGACAGTAGCTTTGTAGTATGGTCTGAAGATGGGGAGACTGATTACTCCAGCTCCGTTTTTCCTTCTGAAGATTGTTTTGGCTATTCAGGGTCTTTTGTGTTTCCATACAAACTGTAAAAATTTTTGTTTTAATTCGGTGAAAAATACCATTGGTAATTTGATAGGGATTGCATTGAATTTGTAGACTGCTTTGGGTACTGTATTTATTTTCACAATATTGATTCTTCCAGTCCAAACATGGTATATCTTTCCATCTGTTTGTGTCATCTTTGATTTTTTTCATCAGTGTTTTATAGTTTTCTCTGTACAGGTCTTTTGTCTCCTTAAGCAGGTTGATTCCCAGTTATTTTACTCTTTTTGTTGCAATGGTAAATGGGAGTGTTTCCTTAATTTCTCTTTCAGATTTTTCATCGTTAGTGTATAAAAATGCAAGAGATTTCTGTGTATTAATTTTGTATCCTGCTACTTTACCAAATTCATTGATTAGCTCTAGTAGTTTTCTGGTGGTATCTTTAGGATTTTTCTATGTATAGTATCATGTCATCTGCAAACAGTGACAGTTTTACTACTTCTTTTCCAATTTGGATACTTTTTATTTCTTTTTTTTCTCCGATTGCTCTGAGTAGGACTTCCAAAAGTATGTTGAATAATAGTTGTGAGAGTGGTCATCCTTGTTTTGTTCCTGATCTTAAAGGAAATGCTTTCAGTGTTCACTATTGAGAATGATGTTTCCTGTGGGTTGGTCATATATGGCTTTTATTATGTTGAGGTAGGTTCCCTCTATGCCCACTTTCTGGAGAGTTTTTATCATAAATCATTGTTGAATTTTGTCAAAATCTTTTCCTGCATCTATTGAGATCATCATACGGTTTTATTCTTTAATTTGTTAATAAAGTGTATCACATTAATTTGCATATATTGAAGAATCCTTGCATCTCTGGGATAAATCCCACTTGATCATGGTGTATGATCCCTTTAATGTGTTTTTGGATTCTGTTTGCTAGTATTTTGTTGAGGATTTTTGTGTCTATGTTCTTCCGTGATATTAGTCTCTAATTTTCTTTTTTTGTAATATCTGTGCCTGGTTTTGGAATCAGGGTGATGGTGGCCTTGTAGAATGAGTTTGGGAGTGTTTCTCCCTCTGCACTTTTTTGGAAGAGTTTGAGAAGGACAGGTATTAGCTCTTCTCTAAATGTTTGATAGAATTTGGCTGTGAAGCCATCTGGTCCTGGACTATTGTTTGTTGGAAGATTTTTAATTACAGTTTCAATATCATTACTTGTTATTGGTCTGTTTATATTTTCTATTTCTTCCTGGTTCAGTCATGGAAGCTTGTACCTTTCCAAAAATGTGTCCTTTTCTTCCAGCTTGTCCATTTTATTGGCATATAGTTGTTTGTAATACTCTTTTATGACCCTTTGTATTTCTGTGGTGTCAATTGTAATTTCTCCTTTTTCATTTCTAATTTTATTGATTTGAGTCCTCTCCCTTTTTTTCTTGAATCTGTCTAAAGGCTTATCGATTTTATTTACCTTCTCAAAGAACCAACTTTAAGTCTTATTGATCTTTGCCACTGTTTTCTTCATTTCTATTTCATTTTTTTTCTTCTCTGAGTTTTATATTTTCTTTCCTTCTACTAACTTTGGGTTTTCTTTGTTCTTCTTTCTCTAGTTGCTTTAGGTGTAAGGTTAGATTTTTTATTTGACAGTTTTCTTATTTCTTGAGGTAGGATTGTATTGCTATAAACTTCCCTCTTAGAACTGCTTTTGCAGCATCCTATAGGTTTTGGGTCATTGTGGTTTTTTTTTTTTAAGTCTTTATTGAATTTGTTATAATATTGCTGCTGTTTTTTATGTTTTGGTTTTTTGGTCATGAGGTATGTGGGATCTTATTTCCCCAACCCGGGATTGAACCCACATCCCCTGTATTGGAAGGCGAAGTCTTAACAACTGGACCACCAGGGAAGTCCTGGGTCATTGTGTTTTCATTGTCATTTATTTTCTATGTGTTTTTTATTTCCTTTATGATTTCTTCAGTGATCTCTTGGTTTTTTAGCAGCACACTGTTTAGCCTCCATTTGTTTGTGTTTTTTACAGATTTTTTTTCCTGTAATGATTTCTAATCTCATAACATTGTAGTCAGAAAAAATGTTTAATATGATTTCAATTTTCTTAAATTTTTGGAGGCTTGATATGTGACCCAGGATGTGATCTATCTTGGAGAATGCTGCTTGTGCACTTGAGAAGAAAGTGTATTCTGCTGCTTTCAGGTGGAATGTCCTATAAATATCAATTAAATCTCTCTGGCTTACTGTGTCATTTAAAGCTTGTGTTTCCTTATTTATTTTCTGTCTGGATGATTTGTCCATTGGTGTAAGTGGGGCTTTAAAGTCCCCCACTATTATTGTGTTACTGACAGTTTCCCCCTTTATGGCATTTGCCTTATATATTGTGGTGCTCCTATGTTGGGTGCATAAATATTTATAATTGTTATATCTTCTTCTTGGATTGATTCATTGATCATAATGTAGTGTTCTTCTTTATCTCTTGTAACAGTCTTTATTTTAAATTCTATTTTATATGATGAGTATTGCTACTCCAGCTTTCTTTTGATTTCCGTTTGCATGGAATAACTTTATCCATCCACATACTTTCAGTCTGTATGCATCTCTATGTCTGAAGTGGGTCTCTTGTAGACAGTGTATATATGAGTCTTCTTTCTGTATCCATTCAGCTAGTCTGTGTCTTTTGGTTGGAGCATTTAATACATTTACATTCAAGGTAATTATTGATATGTATGTTCCTATTACCATTTTCTTAATTGTTTTGGGTTTGTTTTTGTGTGTTTTATTCTTCTCTTGTGTTTCCCACCTGGAGATGTTCCTTTAGCATTTATTGTAAAGGTGGTTTGATGGTGCTGAATTCTCTTAGCTTTTGCTTGTCTGTAAAGCTTTTGATTTCTCCATCAAATCTGAATGAGATCCTTGCTGGGTAGCGTAACCTTGGTTGTAGGTTTTTCCCTTTCATCACTTAAATATATCCTGCCGCCCCTTCTGGCCTGCAGAGTTTCTGCTGAAAAATCAGCTGATAACTTTATAGGGATTACCTTGTGTTATTTGTTGTTTTTTCCTTGTGGATTTGGGTGGCTATTTCCTTTCCCATGTTAGGGAAGTTTTTGACTATAATCTCTTCAAATATTTTTTCAGACACTTTCTCTTTCTCTTCTTCTTCTGGGCCCCCTATAATGTGAATGTTGGTGTGTTTAACGTTTTCCCAGAGGTCTCTGATACTGTCCTCATTTCTTTTCATTCCTTTTTCTTTATTTTGCTCCTTGGCAGTTATTTCCACCATTCTATCTTCCAGCTCATCTATTCGTTCCTGTGCCTCAGTTATTCTGCTATTGATTCCTTCTAGAGTATTTTTTATTTCAGTTATTGTGTTGTTCATCACTGTTTGTTTGTTCTTTAGTTCTTCTAGGTCTTTGTTAAGCATTTCTTATATTTCCTTGATCCAGGCCTCCATTCTATTTCCAAGATTTTGGATCATCTTTACTATCATTATTCTGAGCTCATTTTCAGGTAGGTTGCTTATTTCTTCTTCATTTATTTGGTCTTGTAGGTTTGTACTTTGCTCCTTCTTCTGTAACATATTTTTTGTAGTATCATTTTTTTGATGGGTATGGCTTGTTACTGTCTTACTGGTTTTTTGGCCTGAAGCTTCCAGCACTGGAGTTTGCAGGCAGTTGGGTGGAGCTGGGTCTTGGTTCTGAGCTGAGGACCTCCAGGAGACTTCACTCTGATTAATATCCCCTGGGGTCTGAGTTTCTCTGTTAGCCCAGCAGTTTGGACTCCTCGTTCCACCACAGCAGATTAGGCCCAACCACAGCCTGGGAGCCAAGATCCTACAAGCCACATAGCATGGGGAAAAAAAAAGGCAGAACAATAACAAAGAATAAAAAATAAAATAAAATTAGGAAAATTAAAAAAATTATCAAGAAAAGTTAAATTATAACTAAAACAACAACAAGAAGTTAAACAGAACCACAAACAGCAAAAAAAAAAAAAAAAAAAAAAAAGCCAGTAAAGGCCTTGGCTCCAGGGCTGTGATTTAGTTGGGGGCGGGGCCTAGGTTCAGGACCCGTGAGCCAGGAAAGACCCTGGGGAGTTGTACGGTGGAGGCTAGGTTCAGCATAGCCAGAGCCTCAGAGTGCAGAGGATCAGGCCTGTGATCTCAGCAGGCTCCCTGGGGCCTAGGGGGTGCGGGGAAAACTCACCGCATTCCCTTCCAATTCTTTGATCCCCCGAGTGTCTCCCTCCGTTCCCATTGACCTGCTCACTGTGGGTGGGCCCCTCCTGATCATGGGAACACCACCCCTCCCCCAGTCGCCCCTCAAGCACACCTGTCCTGTCTAGCCTCTACTTCCTGCCCCCCATGCCCCCAAGACCCACATGGCTGGAGGGGCCCTTGAAGGGTGGAGGATCAGGCTGTGGACCTCAGCAGGTTCCCTGGTGCTGAGTTGGTGGGCAAAATGCTGGCTGCATTCCTTTCCCATCCTCTAATCCCCCAAGGGTCTTTCCCAGTCTCTGTTGATCCCCTCACTGTGCATGGGTCCCTCTGGGTGTGGGAACCCCTCCCCTCCCCTAGCCGTCCCTCAGGCATGCTGGTCCAATCTGGCCTCCACTTCTCCTTCCCTCTCCCTCCCCGCAAATCCTACCCAGTCGCTCAGGGGTTCCTCCCATCCCCTTAGCTGTCTGAGGTCCCCCACCAGCATGTGGTAGGTGCCTTAGTTGTGAGGAGATGTGAACTCTGTATTCTCCTACTCTGCCATCTTGACTCCTTCCCCAAGTATTTCATATTTTTGATGCTATTATCAATGGACTTGTTTTCTTAATTCTTTTTTTGTATTTTTCATTTTAATGTCTAGAAATGCAATTGATTTCTGTGTGTTGATTTTGTATCCTCCTACTATGCTGTACTCATTTATAGTTCTAACAATTTTTTTAAAAAACTTTTCTTAGGGTTTTCTACATATAAGAGCATATCATCTTTAAACAAAGACAATTTTACTTCTTCTTTTCCAATCTGGATGCCTTTTATTTCCTTATCTTGCCAAATTCCTCTGCAAGTGATCTTGTTAAAACTTCTGGCACTGTGTTGAATAGAAGTAGTAAAAGCAACAATTCTTGCTTTGTTCCTGACCTTCAAGGAAAAGCTTCATCATTCACCATTATTATGTTTGCTGTGAGTTTTTAATATATGGCTTTTACTATGTCAAGGTAGATTTGGAACCTTGTTATTTTAAACGTACTTTACTTTTCATTGTTTCAAGTTCACATCATTCTTACTGCTGCCTCCATATTCTCAGTAAATCAGGATATATACGAGATGTTATTTGTTAAAAAATTATATTTAATATAAACGTGTTTATATTGAATAGATTTAAGGTTATTTACAATTTAAACCAATAACTGGTATTTATCTTTTTTTTTTAACTAGAAATTTTATTTCATTATAAAATCCCTGATATGATTATAAACATGGCAAATAAGTAGTCAAAATAAAGTGTATAATTTAATGCTATTTAAGAAATACAATTGAAATATTTTTAGATTTGAACCACTGTTACATACTATGAAGCAAGACTTAGTAAAATGAATGGATTCCATAAGTTTATCTTACTTTTTATTTTGCAACCTGGTATATACAGTATTTGTCTAAAATAACTTTTCCAATAATATGATTTAGAGTAGTAAGTGTATAGGAATATGCTATGTCCTTTAAATAAATGATCAGGCAATTATGCATTGTGAATCCATTATTTGGTTGTTTGGTAGTCAGTCTACTGTAGTTTTTTTCTTTTTTTTAGGAGTTTATCTTATTTTTTACAACAGGTTCTTATTAGTCATCCATTTTATACACATCAGTGTATACATGTCAATTCCAATCTCCCAATTCATCACAGAACCACCCCCACTCCCCGCTGCTTTCCCCCTAGGTGTCCATATGTTTCTTCTCTACATCTGTGTCTATTTCTGCCCTGCAAACAGGTTCATCTGTACCATTTTCCTAGATTCCACATCATTAATATACAATATGTATTTTTCTCTTTCTGACTTACTGCACTCTGTATGACAGTCCCTAGATTCATCCACATCTCTACAAATGACCCAATTTCGTTCCTTTTCATGGTTGAGTAATATTCCATTGTATATATGTACCACTTCTTCTTTATCCATTTGTCTTTCGATGGGCATTTAGGTTGATTCCATGATCTAGCTATTGTAAATAGTGCAGCAATGAATCTTGGCCATCTGTATGTCCTCTCTGGAGAAATGTCTATTTAGGTCTTCTCCCCATTTTCTGATTGGGTTGTTTGTTTTTTTAATATTGAGCTGCATGAGCAGTGTATATATTTTGGAAATTAATCCTTTGTCCATTAATTTGTTTGCAAATATTTTCTCCCATTCTGACGGTTGTCTTTTTGTCTTGTTTGTAGTTTCCTTTGCTTTGCAAAAGCCTTTAAGTTTCATTAGGTCCCATTTGTTTATTTTTGTTTTTATTTCCATTACTCTAGGAGGTGGATAAAAAAGATCTTCCTGTGATTTATGTCAAAGAGTGTTCTTCCTATGTTTTCCTCTAAGAGTTTTATAGTGTCCAGTCTTACATTTAGGTCTCTAATCCACTTTGAGTTTATTTTTGTGTATGGTGTTAGGGAGTGTTCTAATTTCATTCTTTTACATGTAGCTGTCCAGTTTTCCCAGCACAACTTACTGAAGACACTGTCTTTTCTCCATTGTATATCCTTGCCTCCTTTGTCATAGATTAGATGACCATAGGTGGGTGGGTTTATCTCTGGGTTTTCTATCCTGTTCCATTGATCTATATTTCAGTTTTTGTGCCAGTACCACATTGTCTTCATTACTGTAGCTTTGTAGTATAGTGTGAAGTCAGGGAGATGGATTCCTCCAGCTCTGTTTTTTTCCCTCAAGAGTGCTTTGGCTATTCGGGGTCTTTTGTGTCTCCATACAAATTTTACGATTTTTTTGTTCTAGTTCTGTGAAAAATGCCATTGGTAATTTGATAGGGATTGCATTGAATCTGTAGATTGCTTTGGGTAGTATAGTCATTTTCACAATATTAATTCTTCCAATCCAAGAACATGGAATATGTCTCCATTTGTTGGTACCATCTTTAATTTCTTTCAACAGTGTCTTATAGTTTTCTGCATATAGGTCTTTTGTCTCACTAGATAGGTGTATTCCTAGGTATTTTATTCTTTTTTGTTGCAATGGTAAATAAGAGTGTTTCCTTAATTTCTCCTTCAGATTTTTCATCATTAGTGTATAGGAATGCAAGAGATTCCTGTGCATTAATTTTGTATCCTGCAACTTTACCACATTCATTGATTAGCTCTAGTAGTTTTCTGGTGGCATCTTTAGGATTATCTATGTTTAGTATCATGTCGTCTGCAAACAGTGACAGTTTTACTTCTTCTTTTCCAATTTGTATTCCTTTTATTTCTTTTTCTTCTCTGATTGCCATGGCTAGGACTTCCAAAACTATCTTGGATAATAATGACAAGAGTGGACATCCTTCTCTTCTTCCTGAACATAGACGAAATGCTTTCAGTCTTTCACTATAGAAAATGATGTTTGCTGTGGGTTTGTCATATATGGCCTTTATTATGTTGAGGTAGGTTCCCTTTATTCCCACTTTCTGGAGAGTTTTTATCATAAATGGGTGTTGAATTTTGTCAAAAGCTTTCTCTGCATCTATTGAGATGATCTTTTGGTTTTTATTCTTCAGTTTGTTAATATGGTGTATCATTGATTGATTTGCATATATTGAAGAGTCCTTGCATCCCTGGGATAAATCCCACTTGATCATGGTGTATGATCCTTTTAATGTGTTGTTGGATTCTGTTTGCTACTATTCTGTTGAGGATTTTTGCATCTATATTCATCAGTGATATTGGTCTATAATTTTCTTTTTTTGTAGTATCATTGTTTGTTTTTGGTGTCAGGGTGATGGTGGCCTCATAGAATGAGTTTGGGAGTTTTCTTTCCTCTGCAATTTCTTGGAAGAGTTTGAGAAGGATAGGTGTTAGCTCTTCTCTAAATGTTTGATAGAATTCACCTGTGAAGCCATCTGGTCCTGGACCTTTGTTTGTTGGAAGATTTTTAATCACAATTTCAATTTCATTACTTGTGCTTTGTCTGTTCATATTTTCTATTTTTTCCTGGTTCAGTCTTGGAAGGTTATACCTTTCTAAGAATTTGTCCATTTCTTCCAGGTTGTCCACTGTATTGGCATAGAGTGGCTTTTAGTAATCTCTTATAATCCTTTGTATTTCTGCAGTGTTAGTTGTTAGTTTTATTGATCTTTGCTACTGTTTTCTTTGTTTCTGTTTCATTTATTTCTTCTCTGATCTTTATGATTTCTTTCCATCTGTTAACTTTGGGTTTTGCTTGTTTTTCTTTCTCTAGTTCCTTTAGGTGTAAGGTTAGATTGTTTATTTGGGGTCTTTCTTGTTTCTTGAGGTAGGCTTGTATAGCTATAAACTTCCCTCCTGGAAAATTTTTTGCTGCATCCCACGGGTTTTGTATCATCGTGTTTTCATTGTCATTTGTCTCTAGGTTTTTTTTGATTTCCTCTTTGATTTCTTCAGTGATCTCTTGGTTATTTAATAACATACTGTTCAGCCTCCATGTGTTTGTGCTTTTTACGTTTTTTTCCCTGTAATTGATTTCTAATCTCATAGCATTGTGGTCAGAAAAGATGCTTGAAAGAATGTTATGTGTGTACTTGAGAAGAAAGTATAATCTGCTGTTTTTTGATGGAATGTCCTATAAGTATTAATTAAATCTATCAGGTCTATTATGTCATTTAAAGCTTGTGTTTCCTTATTAATTTTCATTTTGGATGATCTGTCCATTTATGTAAGTGAGGTTAAAATCCCCCACTATTATTGTGTTACTGTCAATTTTGTCTTTTAGAGCTCTTAGCAGTGCTTATATATTGAAGTGCTCCTATGTTGGGTGCATATATACTTAGAATTGTTATATCTTCTTGGATTGATCCCTTGATCATTATGTAGTGTCCTTCCTTGTCTCTTGTAATGTTCTTTATTTTAGAGTCTATTTTATCTGATATGAGTATTGCTACTCCACCTTTCTTTTGATTTCCATTTGCATGGAATATCTTTTTCCATCTTCCCACTTTCAGTCTGAATGTGTCCCTATGTCCTCTGAAGTCGGTCTCTTGTAGACAGCATATATATGCGTCTTGTTTTTGTATTCATTCAGCAATCCTGTGTCTTTTGTTGGGAGCATTTAATCCATTCATTTAAGTTTCTGCTGAGAAGTCAGGTTTTAACCTTATAGGAGTTCCCTTTTATGTTATTTGTCATTTTTCCCTTGCTGCTTTCAATAATTTTTGTTAGTCTTTAATTTTTGCCAGTTTGATTACTATGTGTCTTGGCTTGTTCCTTCTTGGTTTATCCTGAATGGGACTCTCGGCACTTCCGGGACTTGGGTTCTTCCTTCTGCTGTCTGCCCTCTGGTGGATGAGGCTATCTAAGAGGCTGTGCAGGTTTCCTGATGGGAGGGACTCATGGTGGGTAGAGCTGGCTGTTGCTGTGGTGGGCAGAGCTCAGTAAAACTTTAATCCACTTGTCTGCTGATGGGTGGGGCTGGGTTCCCTCCCTGTTGGTTTTTTGGCCTGAGGCGACCCAACACTGGAGCCTAACTGGGCCCTTTGGTGGGGCTAATGGCGGAGTCTGGGAGGGGTCACGTCAAGGAGTACTTCCCAGAACTTCCACGGCCAGTGTCGTTTTTCTGGAAGGTTGCCTATCTCCACTTTATTTAGTTGTTTTTCTGGGGTTTTGTCTTGTTCCTTCATCTTGTACATAGCTCTCTGCCTTTTCATCTTGTCTATCTTTCTGTGAATGTGGGTTTTGTGCCACAGGCTGCAGGATTGTAGTTCTTCCTTCTGCTGTCTGCCCTCTGGTGGATGAGGCTATCTAAGAGGCTGTGCAGGTTTCCTGATGGGAGGGACTCATGGTGGGTAGAGCTGGCTGTTGCTGTGGTGGGCAGAGCTCAGTAAAACTTTAATCCACTTGTCTGCTGATGGGTGGGGCTGGGTTCCCTCCCTGTTGGTTTTTTGGCCTGAGGCGACCCAACACTGGAGCCTAACTGGGCCCTTTGGTGGGGCTAATGGCGGAGTCTGGGAGGGTTCACGTCAAGGAGTACTTCCCAGAACTTCCACTGCCAGTGTCGTTGTCCTCACGGTGAACCACAGCCACCCCCTGCCTCTGCAGGACACCCACCAACACTAGCAAGTAGGTCTGGTTCAGTGTCCCCTGGGGTCACTGCTCCTTCCCCTCTTCCTTCTGCTGTCTGCCCTCTGGTGGATGAGGCTATCTAAGAGGCTGTGCAGGTTTCCTGATGGGAGGGACTCATGGTGGGTAGAGCTGGCTGTTGCTGTGGTGGGCAGAGCTCAGTAAAACTTTAATCCACTTGTCTGCTGATGGGTGGGGCTGGGTTCCCTCCCTGTTGGTTTTTTGGCCTGAGGCGACCCAACACTGGAGCCTAACTGGGCCCTTTGGTGGGGCTAATGGCGGAGTCTGGGAGGGGTCACGTCAAGGAGTACTTCCCAGAACTTCCACGGCCAGTGTCGTCCTCACGGTGAACCACAGCCACCCCCTGCCTCTGCAGGACACCCACCAACACTAGCAAGTAGGTCTGGTTCAGTGTCCCCTGGGGTCACTGCTCCTTCCCCTGGGTCCCAATGAGCACACTACTTTGTGTGTGCCCTCCAAGAGTAGAGTCTCTGTTTCCCCTAGTCCTGTCAAAGTCCTGCAATCAAATCCCAGTAGCCTTCAAAGTCTGATTCTCTAGGAATTCCTCCTCCCGTTGCCAGACCCCCAGATTGGGAAGCCTGATGTGAGGCTCAGAACTTTCACTCCAGTGGGTGGACTTCTGTGGTATAAGTATTCTCCAGTTTGTGAGTCACCCACCCAGTAGTTATGGGATTTGATTTTATTGTGATTGTGCACCTCCTACCATCTCATTGTGGCTTCTCCTTTGTCTTTGGATGTGGGGTATCTTTTTTGGTCAGTTCCAGTGTCTTTCTGTCAATGATTGTTCAGCAGTTAGCTGTGATTCTGGTGTTCTTGTAAGAGGGAGTGAGAGCGTGTCCTTCTACTCCGCCATCTTGAACCAGTCTCCTGGTATTTATCTTTTATAGGCCATTTGTCTTAGAAGCAGTTTACATAAACATGTGCTTATTAGTGGTGAGACAAACATATTCACAATGTTGTTTATTTATTTATTTATTTAAAAAATACTTGGATTCAGTGCTTTTTTTTTTTTTTTGGCTGCGTTGGGTTTTCATTGCTGAGCGTGGGCTTTCTCTAGTTGCAGAGTGTGGGGGCTACTCTTTGTTGTGGTGCTTGGGCTTCTCATTGCAGTGGCTTCTTTTGTTGCAGAGCCCAGGATCTAGGCGTGCAGGCTCAGTAGTTGTGGCATGCGGGCTCAGTAGTTGTGGCTCACAGGCTTAGTTGTTTTGTGACATGTGGGACACGGCTCAAACCCATGTCCCCTCCATTGGCAGGTGGATTCTTAACCACTGTGCCACCAGGGAAGTCCCACAATGTTGTTTATTAATCACGTTTATTAATCCACATTCCTTCCTTTTCCTTATACAATGCTATCTAAAAACAATAAACATAGAAAGTCATTTGGGGTCAGATATGCTTTACATAATTTATAAATTATGCATATCACAGTCTCTTCATTACCTACAGCATCAAATCCAAACTCTTTGGTATGATAAGGCTCACAATGATTTGGTCCCTCCTGCCTCTCTGACCTTGCCTTGCACCATTTCCCTAGCAGGTCCCTTTACTCCAGCCGGGGGGCAGTGAGCCCATGGAATGAGTGTGTGATCTCAGATTCTTTGCCTAAACCCCCTTCCCATCTCATTTTCCTCTGTTGAACTCCTACTTATCCTTTATGATGCAACTTGAATTTCATTTCTTCCTTCTCAGATCATTCCCTTTCCTAATCTTTCTGGCTTTGGTGCCCAAATATGTGCTCACCTCTATCATAAGACCTTAAAATATATTGCACTAGTCAGCTGTGACCATTTCCCTGAATATACCTTAAGCTCCTAGAGGGAAGGGGCAGCATTTTCCATCACTGTCCACCCAGGGAGCATGGAGTATGACAGGTGTGAGAGGCCAGTGTTAAACAATATTATCCGACAGATGAAATGAGTTCAATTTGAATTTCATCTAGCTGCCTATCAATCACATAAACCTTCATTTAATATTTAAGCTCTGCTAAGGAAAAGGTAATGTGCTAAATGCAGGGGATACAGAAATATCACAGTGAAGATACACTGCTGCCTTCATTAACTCTCAGAATAAAGGTGTGTAATTACAAGGTGCTACCAAGTTGGGGCATAAAGCAATTGCTTTTTACTGATGAGACATTAAGGAGGCATTTGATTTGGACCTTAAAAGATGAACAGAATTTCATTGGTGCAGAGACCAGAGAAGCATTCATGGCCATGGAACTGAAGGGCAGAAACATACAAACTGAAATGATCATAAAATGAATACATGCTCTTTTAAAGAATGCAAACAATACAAAAGTATTTTAAGTCAATCCCACACTCAGAGTGGAATTCTAACATCTGTCATAATACACTTAATAATATACATTTATGATTATGTGCAGCTTTTGTTTTACAAAAATAGTATCATACTGCATATATTTTCTGCAACTTGATTTTTGGCTCATCCCATAGACTACCTACTATGTCACTACATCCAAATCAATGAACCTTTATGTCATATTTTGGTATGGCTGGATGCCCATGAAATAATTATGCATTTTGACAGAATGATGAAATTTAATGGATTTTATTGTTCTCTATGGTTTATGCACAAGAACACATGCATGCTCATGTGAAGAGAAGCCACCCATGTATTTTACCCAGGACATGCAACGGAAAGTGTCAGACCTACCCAGGAACATATTCTTTTGTCTCTTTTCATTCTAAGGATTTTATAAATTTCTCTTTTAGATTTATATTAGGTTTTATGATCATTCCAGTCAGATAGCGGGAAGGTTGAAAAAATAGAAGAGCTGTTACTTTTATCAGAATAAACAGGCAAAAACTAACCAATCTGACAGGGACAGCAAACTTAACCAGCACTACATAATGAGATAGCATCATTTGAACAGTGATGAAACAAATAGATTTCAACTCTCATTTCCTTAATTTGTTGATGTTTGCCTCAAAGTGATGGTAGAAATGATTGTCCAATCTCTTTACAACATTAGTTTCCTTTGGGAAGAAAAAAAGAACATGTAAAGATTATTGGAAACTATTTGTGTTGTATTTTTCTTTTCCACTAAAGTGTAAGTTTTGTATTCTGGTTAACAGTTGTAGGCTTTTAGAATATCAGAATAACAGCAATGTTTTGTGCATAAAAGCAAAAAAATTCTGCTAAAAACTGTTAAGTCAGTGTAAAGAATTCTTGGGGCTTCCCTGGTGGTACAGCAGTTAAGATTCTGCACTCCCAATGCAGGGGGTCTGCGTTTAATCCCTGGCCAGGGAACTAGATCCCATATGCCTCAAGTAAAGATCCCAAACACTGCAATGAAGATCGCGCGTAACACACCTAAGACCTCACACAGACAAATAAATAAATAGACACACAAAAAATTATTATACAAAGTAAAATTCTCTTAATTTTTACTCTTTACCCAATACACTAAGTTGAACCATAAAAAACTACCAAATTCCATTTTTTGGACGAGAAACAATGGCAAATTCCTATGGTTCAAAGTAATACATCTATAAAAAGTAAAGCTATTAAAAATAAGGCCATTTAGTAGACACTTCTATTTTTATACATTCAGCTAAGACAGTCTGCTTAAAGTAGAACTTTGTAGAGAAAATAAAACCAAAGCCTTATTTTGCTGTATACTTTTATATGCAAAAGTGCATTCATATGAAAGTGTTTTATATACACACTTTAATACACACTTCTAATATTCAAAGCAGCTAGTGTTGCATGCAAGGGTTCACATAAAAGTACATAGAATGTTAGCTCATGAAAGAAAATATGTTGTTGTTTCAAGCATATTTTTACTAACAGTGTACCAAACTTAGAAAAGACATTCCCCTCTCAAGATATATGAGGGGGGGGTGCGAGAAGATGGCGGAAGAGTAAGACGTGGAGATCACCTTCCTCCCCACAGATACATCAGAAATACATCTACACATGGAACTTCTCCTATAGAACACCCACCGAACGTTGGCAGAAGACCTCAGACCTCCCCAAAGGCAAGAAACTCCCCACGTACCTGGGTAGGGCAAAAGAAAAAAGAACAAACAGAGACAAAAAATAGGGACAGGACCTGCACCAGTGGGAGGGAGCCGTGAAGGAGGAAAGGTTCCCACACACTAGAAGCCCCTTCGTGGGCGGAGACTGCGGGTGGCAGAGGGGGAAGCTCCAGAGCCGCGGAGGAAAGTGCAGCAACAGGGTGCGGAGGGCAAAGCGGAGAGATTCCTGCACAGAGGATCGGTGCTGACCGGCACTCACCAGACCGAGAGGCTTGTCTGCTCACCCGCCGGCTCGGGCGTGGGCAGGGAGCTGAGCCTCGGGCTTCAGTCAGATCCCAGGGAAAGGTCTGGAGTTGGCAGAGTGAAAACAGCCTGAAGGGTTTAGTGCACCACGGCTAGCCGGGAGGGAGTCCGGTTGAAGTCTGGAGCTGCCGAAGAGGCAAGAGACCTCTTCTTCCCTCTTTGCTTCCTGGTGCGCGAGGAGAGGGGTTTAAGCGCGCCGCTTAAAGGAGCTCCAGAAATGGGCGCGGAGCTGCCAAAGAGATAGGAGACTTTTTCTTGCCTCTTTGCTTCCTGGGGCGTGAGGAGAGGGGAATAAGGGCACCGCGTAAAGGAGCTCCAGAAACGGGCGTGAGCCGCGGTTGTCGGCGCGGACAGCAGAGACGGGTGTGGGACGCTAGGGTTGCTGCTGCCACCACCAAGAGACCTGTGTGCGAGCACAGGTCACTCTCCACACCGCCCCTCCCGGGAGCCTGTGCAGCCCGCCACTGCCAGGGTCCCGGGATCCAGGGACAGCTTCCCTGGGAGAACGCGCGGCGCGCCTCGGGTTGGTGCAGCATCATGCCAGCCTCTGCCACCGCAGGCTCACCCCGCATCTGTGACCCTCCCTCCCCCCGGCCTGTGCCAGAGCCCCCGAATCAGCTGCTCCTTTAACCCCGTCCTGTCTGAGTGAAGGGCAGACGCCCTCGGACGACCTACACGCAGAGGCGGGGCCAAGTCTAAAGGTGAAGCCCAGAAGCTGTGCGAACAAAGAGGAGAGGGGGAGGTCTCTCCCCGCTGCCTCAGAAGCAGCGGATTAAAACTCCACAATCAACTTGAAGTGCCCTGCATCTGTGGAAAACCTGAATAGACAGCGAAATATCCCAAGTTGAAGAGGTGGACTTTGGGAGCAAGATATACTATTATTTCCCCCTTTTTTTCTTTTTGTGAGTGTGTATGTGTGTGCTGCTGTGTGAGATTTTGTCTGTATAGCTTTGCTTTCACCACTTGTCCTAGTGTTAGACCGACCCTTTTTTTATAGAAATTTTTCTTCTTAATAATTATTTTTTATTTTAATAACTATATTTTATCTTACTTTATTTTGTCTTCTTCCTTTCTTTTTTCCTTTCTTCCTTCCTTTCTTCCTCCCTTCCTTCCTCCCTTTCTTCCTCCCTGCCTTCCTTC
>NC_041222.1:82217370-82218037 GCF_002837175.3 Physeter macrocephalus
TCTTCCTCTCTTCCTTCCTTCCTTCCTTTCTTCCTTCCTTCCTTTCTTCCTTCCTTTCTTCCTTCTTCCTTCCTCCCTTCCTTCTTCCTTCCTTCCTTCCCTCCTTCCTTCCTTCCTTCCCTTCTTTCTTTCCTTCCTTTCTATTTTTTCTCCCTTTTATTTTGAGCCGTGTGGATTAAAGGCTCTTGGTGCTCCAGCCGGGCATCAGAGCTGTGTCTCTGAGGTGGGAGAACCAACCTCAGGACATTGGTCCACAAGAGACATCCGAGCTCCAAGAATATCAAATGGCAAAAATCTCCCAGAGATCTCCATCTCAACACCAAGACCCAGCTTCACTCAAGGACCAGCAACGAAGAGTGCTGGACACCCTATGCCCAACAAATAGCAAGACAGGACTACAGCCCCATCTATTAGCAGAGAGGCTGCCTAAAATCATAATAAGGCTACCAACTTTCCCAATCACACCACCAGACGTGGACCTGCCCACCAGAAAGACAAGATCCAGCCTCATCCACCAGGACAGAGGCACTAGTCCCCCCAAACAGGAAATCTACTCAACCCACTGAACCAACCTTAGCCACTGGGGACAGACACCAAAAACAACGGGAACTATGAACCTGCAGCCTGCAAAAAGGAGACCCCAAACACAGTAAGATAAGCAAAATGA
>NC_041222.1:82218561-82221364 GCF_002837175.3 Physeter macrocephalus
AGAGACCTCTGGGACAACATTAAACGCACCAACATTCGAATTATAGAGGTCCCAGAAGAAGAAGAGAAAAAGAAAGGTACTGAGAAAATATTTGAAGAGAATATAGGTGAAAACTTCCCTAATATAGGAAAGGAAATAGTCAATCACGCCCAGGAAACACAGAGAGTCCCATACAGGATAAACCCAAGGATAAACACTCCAAGACACATAATAATCAAACTGTCAAAAATTAAATACAAAGAAAAATTATTGAAAGCTGTAAATGGATTAAATGCTCCCACCAAAAGACACAGACTGGCTGAATGGATACAAAAACGAGACCCATATATATGCTGTCTACAAGAGACCCACTTCAGACCTAGGGACACATACAGACTGAAAGTGAGGGGATGGAAAAAGATATTCCATGCAAATGGAAATCAGAAGAAAGCTGGAGTAGCAATTCTCATATCAGACAAAATAGACTTTAAAGTAAAAACTATTACAAGAGACAAAGAAGGACACTATATAATGATCAAGGGTTCGATCCATGAAGAAGATATAACAATTGTAAATATTTATGCACCCAACATAGGAGCACCTCAATACATAAGGCAAATACTAACAGCCATAAAAGGGGAAATCGACAGTAACACAATCATAGTAGGGGACTTTAACACCCCACTTTCACCAATGGACAGATCATCCAAAATGAAAATAAATAAGGAAACACAAGCTTTAAATGATACATTACACAAGATGGTCTTAATTGATATTTATAGGACATTCCATCCAAAAACAACAGAATACACATTTTTCTCAAGTGCTCATGGAACATTCTCCAGGATAGATCATATATTGGGTCACAAATCTAGCCTTGGCAAATTTAAGAAAATTGAAATCATATCAAGTATCTTTTCCGACCACAATTCTATGAGACTAGATATCAATTACAGGAAAAGATCTGTAAAAAATACAAACACATGGAGGCTAAACAATACACTACATATTAACGAAGTGATCACTGAAGAAATCAAAGTGGAAATCAAAAAATACTTAGAAACAAATGGCAATGGAGACATGATGACCCAAATCCTATGGGATACAGCAAAAGCAGTTCTAAGAGGGAAGTTTATAGCAATACAATCCTACCTTAAGAAACAGGAAACATCTCGAATAAACAACCTAAATTTGCAACTAAAGCAATTAGAGAAAGAAGAACAAAAGAACCCCAAATTTAGCAGAAGGAAAGAAATCATAAAGATCAGAGCAGAAATAAATGAAAAAGAAATGAAGGAAACAATAGCAAAGATCAATAAAACTAAAAGCTGGTTCTTTGAGAAGATAAATAAAATTGATAAACCATTAGCCAGACTCATCAAAAATAAAAGCGACAAGACTCAAATCAATAGAATTAGACATGAAAAAGGAGATGTAACAACTGACACTGCAGAAATACAAAAGATTATGAGAGATTACTACAAGCAACTGTATGCCAATAAAATGGACAACCTGGAAGAAATGGACAAATTCTTAGAAATGCACAAGCTGCCGAGACTGAACCAGGAAGAAATAGAAAATATGAACAGACCAATCACAAGCACTGAAATTGAAACTGTGATTAAAAATCTTCCAACAAACAAAAGCCCAGGACCAGACGGCTTCACAGGCGAATTCTATCAAACATTTAGAGAAGAGCTAACACCTATCCTTCTCAAACTCTTCCAAAAGATAGCAGAGGGAGGAACACTCCCAAACTCATTCTATGAGGCCACCATCACCCTGATACCAAAACCAGACAAAGACGTCACAAAGAAAGAAAACTACAGGCCAATATCACTGATGAACATAGATGCAAAAATCCTCAACAAAATACTAGCAAACAGAATCCAACAGCACATTAAAAGGATCATACACCATGATCAAGTGAGGTGTATTCTGGGAATGCAAGGATTCTTCAATATACACAAATCAAACAACGTGATACACCATAGCAACAAACTGAAGGAGAAAAACCATATGATCATCTCAATAGATGCAGAGAAAGCTTTTGACAAAATTCAACACCCATTTATGATAAAAACCCTGCAGAAAGTAGGCATAGAGGGAACTTTCCTCAACATAATAAAGGCCATATATGACAAACCCACAGCCAACAAAGTTCTCAATGGTGAAGAACTGAAACCATTTCCACTAAGATCAGGAACAAGACAAGGTTGCCCACTCTCACCACTCTTATTCAACATAGTTTTGGAAGTTCTAGCCACAGCAATCAGAGAAAAAAAAAAAAAACAAATAAAAGGAATCCAAATAGGAAAAGAAGAAGTAAAGCTGTCACTATTTGCAGATGACATGATATTATACATAGAGAATCCTAAGGATGCTACCAGAAAACCACTAGAGCTAATCAATGAATTTGGTAAAGTAGCAGGATACAAAATTAATGCACAGAAATCTCTGGCATTCTTATACACTAATGATGAAAAATCTGAGAGTGAAATTAAGAAAACACTCCCATTTACCACGGCAACAAAAAGAATAAAATATCTAGGAATAAACCTACCTAAGGAGACAAAAGACTTGTATGCAGAAAACTATAAGACACTGATGAAAGAAATTAAAGATGATACAAATAGGTGGAGAAATATACCATGTTCTTGGATTGGAAGAATCAACATTGTGAAAATGACTCTACTACCCAAAGCAATCTACAGATTCAATGCAATCCCTATCAAACTACCACTAGCATTTTTTACAGAACTAGAAAAAAAAATTTCACAATTTGTATGGAAACACAAAAGACCCCAAATAGCAAAAGCAATCT
>NC_041222.1:82222558-82233286 GCF_002837175.3 Physeter macrocephalus
ATAACTGATTCACTTTGTTGTAAAGCAGAAACTAACACACCATTTTAAAACAGTTATACTCCAATAAAGATGTTAAATAAAAAAGAATACAATGCAAGTGTCAAAATGAATAAAAATAGTTAAGAAATTTGAAAAAAAAGATATATTAGTATTTCCCTGTAGTAAACAGATAAGTGTTGTCTGAAAGCACACGTGTCTACTGAAATGAAGTCTGTGGTGTGCCCGTAGCTCTGGCCTCTAGTTTTGCTCTGGCCCTTGACACCGCACTGCATGATTTTGGGTCAATTAACCTCTCTGGGCCAGATTCCTCCCTGAGAGAGACCCCTGTAGGTGATTTCTAGAATTTTTTGAATTTCAAAAAGCCTGGATTATCTGTGCATTTATTTCCTTTTGTCAACATGATGGTCTGCTGCCAAGTCAACCACAGACTTGCCATTAAGACACAATATACAATCGCTCATTCCTCTGTCTTAGGAATGTGCACTTAGAACAAAAAGAAAAGAAAGGAAATAAAATGTTGACTTGTGTCTGTCATAGGCTATTTGATCAGAGAGACTCCACTTGCATGGTTGACAGGCTATGATATACAGGGCTCATCCTCTGGGCTTATAATTTCTATCATTAAAAGAACTGAGGGGATGGGGACTGTTAAAGGAGGAAGAGAAGAGAGAAAAATAATCAGAAAGCCTGTTGGGTCACAGGGTGGCTGTCCTAGAGAGCTTATTGGGTAGTCCTAAGTCTCACCTAGACTTCAGCCCCACTCATAAGTGTCAATGACAACTGCTCCTATCACATCCACACTTGGGGGCTTTTGTGTCCAGAATGGGCCTTTTGCCCATGGGTCGAGTGTGGGTGTCTGCTTCCCTGCGCCTTTTATTCAAAGTTGAAAAAGAAAGTTCTACTTCCCCTCCCTACCATTCCTCACACTCTGGGGGCAGAGCTAGGCTCAAAAGGAGCTCTTAGAAGTAACCGCTGCTCCTGAATATTTCCCCTGAAATTCTTCACTTTGTCATTGTGCCTCAACTTCTGATTAGGGATTTATTTGTTTAACCAGCACAGTTAATCTGGAGCCAGCACCCACTTCCCCTTTGGTGTGATCAGTGGGCTTCCTCTGAACACCTTACTACAGCTGGGTTGACCTGTGGCACCTAATGGAGCAAGCATTTGTGGGGTCAAGAGATGGATGGGGGCGAGGTTTGCTACACCAAGTGGTCAGGGAATGTGAAGTATCTATGTGAAGAGAAAGAAAGAAACAAAACGTTTTTGAGACCCTGACAAAGATAAACCTGATTTATTCAAACATTTTGACCATTGTCAGCCCTGCAGGGTCTGTAGCCCTAGAAAATAACCAGCAACCATGAAAGGATCTGAAACGCATAAAGAAACAAACAAAAAGATTTAGGACGAGTTAGTTTTAGGGTAGATTCTGATAAGGGATGTTATAGTCTCAATTTCTCACCTTCACATCTACCATTTGCAACGAAGCCACTAGGTGTCAACAGAACTCTGTGCTCTAAGATGGTGTCTGAGACGGTCAAGCTTTGCTCTCTGTTGTCAGCCTAGGACATATTTTATTTTTAAATAAGTGTTTTGCGATTTCTTCTCTTGGCACGTTATCCTGCATATGTAATCATTTCAATATAGTTTCTTCCTTTGTTTTATTACTTGCTTTCTTCCATGAGTAAGCATACAATATAGAAAAACAGAAGGATTTTTGACCAAGCTTCCTTTGACCTATCTGTCCTCCTGTTGGCTCAGATCTCAGCCTGAATCGTTATTGGTGTAGGTGGATGCCATGGCTGGACCTTCAAAACTCTTCTCTCAGAAAAGAATTTTTTAAAACAAAATCATTTCCTCCAAAATTTTGACATGAATTCAAAAGGCATATTTAAAAGGAGAAAATTTCCTCAATGGCTCAAATATAAAACAGATGAGGAAACAAATATGTTTAGTTTACACTGTATTTAACTTAGTTGCCTATAAAACATTTATTCACTCAACTAATATGGATCAAGGATCTACTCTGAGCAACTGAGATTAAAAGAAATTACAATAGACCTAGCATGAATTGGCAATCAGAGGTAATAACAACTTAATGCACTGTCTTTCCCCCAATTATCCTTTTATTTTTTCAAAAAAGCCCCAACTCTTTTGAGGTATAATTTATATCCAATAAAATTTACCCATTTGAAGTGTATAATTAAATTATCACCACAATACTTATAGAACATTTTCATTACCCCTAAAAGATCCCTCATATTTGATAGTTATAGGAAGATAACACTTACATAAAATTATTTAGTATTTTATTCGTTTAATGGAAGAAAATGTTTCTTTTCCCTTTGAAAATGTGTTCTTAAATCACCTATCAAATTTTGTTCATAGCTCTTCATCACAAACCATTTGCTTTAACCAAAAGAGTTCTCTCATCTTTACAGTACTACAGGTTAATTTACCCCTCTCAGTCTTTGCTACTGCAAGTCCCTTTGTGTAGAGCCCTCGTTGGTCTGGTTCACTTATCCAAATCTCTCAATCCTGTAGGCTGGGAGCCCAGGCTGCACCATCTCCCTGAGGCCTCCCTGATTGTGCTGATATCTGACCCTCCTTACCTCATCACCTCTGGTTTGGTAGAATCTGTTTTGTAGAACCTGATTGTATTTCATTCCTCTACAATTTATCTTTGAAAGTTTTGAGGTTGGGCTGGTCAGGTACACTTTCTCCAGCATCTGACCTCTGGTGCTCAACTGAACAAACCTGAGTTGATTGCAGAACGCAGAAGAAAAATGGTGACAATAAGGGAAATGGTTGACACTGCTGAATTGCAGTACAGGTAAGTTCCAAATTAGAGGGACAAATTAATCTTGTGTGTCTAGTGACTCTCTAAAGTAGAAAGAAGAGAGAAGGGAGACGAAATGCATTGAGGGACTCTTTGCCAAGCTATTTTTTCATATAGTATTTTGCATAATTTTCTAACAAATTTGCAGGTGAGATAACTGGGGTTCAGAGAAGCTAAGAAATATGACCAAGACCATAGAGCTTTAAATGTAGTCAGAATTCAAACCCAGGTCTATTTGACAACAGAGGCCAGGCATTTTGCACACGTGCATTTCCCTCACATTTGGAGAACAAGAAAAGCTTCATGGAAAATGTGGTGTTTGAGATGAATCCTGTAGGTTTTTTATTGTTGTTTTTGTTTTGTTTGTAGTATTTTGTAGTGTACTACCTGGATTTGGTGTCAGGGTAATGCTGGCTTTGTAAAATGAGTTTGGGAGTGTTTCCTACTCTTCAATTTTTTTGGAAGAGTTTGAGAGGAATTGGGGCTAACTCTTTTTTAAATATTTGGTAGAATTTACTAGTAAAGCTATCTGGTCCTGGGCTTTTCTTTGTTGGGAACTTTTTGATTGCTGATTCAATCTCCTTACTCATTACTGGCCTGTTCAAATTTTATATTTCTTCATGATTCAGACTTGGTAGTTTGTATGTTTCTCATCCATTTCTCCTAAGTTGTCCAATTTGTTGGTGTGTAATTGTTCATAGTAGTCTCTTAATAATTCTTTGTAATTTCTGTAGTATCAGTTGTAATGTCTCTCTTTCACTGGTAATTTTATTTATTTGAGTTTTTTCTTTTTTTTTCTCGGTAAGTCTAGCTAAACATTTGTCAGTTTTGTTTATCTTTTCAAAAAACCAACTTTTAGTTTTGTTGACCTTTTCTCTTGTTTTTTTCTATTCTATATTTGATTTACTTCTTCTGCTTTAATCTTTGTCATCTTCTTTTTTCTTATTTTGGACTTTGTTTTTTCAGTTCCTTGAGGTATAAAGTTAGGTTGCTTATGTGAGAGCTTCTTTCTTCTTAATGTAGGAATTTATCACTATCCACTTCCCTCTTAGAAATGCTTTTGCTGTATCCCATCAGTTTAGGTATATTGTGTTTCCATTTTTGTTTGCCTCAAAGTATTTTTGATTTCTCTTTTGACTTTATCTTTGATCCATTGGCTTTTTAAGACTGCACTGTTTAATCTAGGTTTGTGAATTTTACAGTTTCCTCTTGTTATTGATTTCTAGTTCCACACCATTGGTCAGATAAAATCCTTGGTGTATTTTCAGTCTTTTAAAATTTGTCGAGACTGGTTTTGTGACCTAACATATAATCTATCCTGGAGATTATTCCATGTGGGCTTGAGCAGAAGGTGTATTCTGCTGCTGTTGGGTGAAATGTTCTGTGTATATCTGTTAGGTCTATATGTGTTAAAGTATAGTTCAGATCCAATGTTTTTACATTGATTTTCTGTCTGGATGATCTATCCTTTGCTGAAAGTGGGGGTATTGAAATCCCCTACTTATTGTATTGTTGTCTATTATTCTCTTCAGATCTGATAGTATTTGCTTGATGTATTTAAGTGCTCTGATGTTGGTTGCATATATATTTACTACGGTTATGTCCTCTTGATGAATTGAGCCCTTTATCATTATACAATGATGTTCTTTGTCTCTTGCTATAGCTTTTGACTTAAAGCATATTTTTGTTCAATATAAATATAAATACCTCTTCTCTTTGTTAGTTTCCATTTGTAGGGAATATCTTTTACCATTGTGTGTCCTTGAAGCTGAAGTGAGTCTCTTATAGGCAGCATATAGTTGGGTCTTGTTTTATTTTCTCCATTCAGCCACTCTGTGCCTTTTGGTTGGAGAATTTAATCTATTTACATTTAAAGAATTATTGATAAGTAAGGACTTACTATTGTCACCTTGTTTATTGTCTTCTGGCTGTTTTGCAGCTTATTTTCCCTTTTCTTTCCCTCTTGCTATCTTCCTTTGTAAATTGATGATTTTATGTAGTGGTATACTTTGATTTCTTTCTCTTTATCTTGTGTGTATCTACTTAAGTTTTTGTTTTGTGGTTACTGTGAGGCTTACTTGAAATATCTTATTGATTTAACAGTCTATTTTAAGAGAATGACAACTTAACTTTGATTTCATACAAAAACTCTTTTACTTCTCCTCACAGATTTTATTCTGTTGATGCCACAATTTACATCTTTTTATATTGTGTATTTTTAACAAGTTATTGTAGCTATAGATATTTTTACAAAAAAGTATTTGTATTCTTTAATCTTTATACTAGATTTAAGTGATTAACACATACCATATTACAGTATTAGAGTATTCTAAATATGATTATATACTTACCTTTACCATTGTGTTCCATATTTTCATATGTTTTCATGTTACTAATTAGTGTCCTTTCTTTTCAGTTTGAAGATCTCCTTTTAGTATTTCTTGTAAGGCTTGTCTAGTGGCAATGAACTCCCTCAGTTTTTGTTTGTTTGGGAAATTCTTTATGTTCACTTCATTTCAGAGGAACAGCTTTTCTGAGTAAAGGATTCTTGGTTGGAAGCTTTTCTTCCACTACTTTGAATATATCAACCCACTCTCTCCTGGCCTGCTGAGTTTCTGTTGAGAAATCCACTGAGTCTTATGGGGATTCCCTTATAGATGAGTAATATTTTTCTCTTGATGTTTTAAAAGTTCTTTGTCTTTGATTTTTGACAGTTTTATTAAAATATGTTTTGGAGAAGATCATTTTAGATTGAAATTTTGAGGTAACCTATTATCTTCATAAATTTGGATGTTCAAATCTCTCCCCAGGTTTGGGAATTTATGACCATTATTACTTCACATAAGCTTTCTGCCCCTTTCTACCTCTCTTCTCCTTCTGGTACTTCAGTTGTTCATAGATTGTTTCTTTTAATGGTGTCCCATAATTTACATATGCTTTCTTCACTCTTTTTTTCTTTTTGTTGTTGTTCCTCTGTCTGGATAATTTCAAATGGCTGACTTCACTAATTCATTCTTCTGCTTGACTGAGTGCCTTTCAAATTCTCTATTGAATTCTTCACTTCAGTCATTATATTCTTCAACTCCAGGATTTGTGTTTGGTTTTATTTAATGATTTGAATTTCTTTGTTGAATTTATTTTTGTTCATGCATTGTTTCCTTTATTTCATTGAATTGTCTATCTGTGTTTCCTGGTAGTTCACTGAATTTCTTTAAGAAGATTATTCTGAATTCAGAAAATTCATAGATCTCTATTTTTCTTTTTTTTTTTTTAGGGTCAGTCATTGGAGCTATATTAGTTTCTTTTGCTGGTGTCATGTTTTCTTGATTATCCATGATCCTAGTGGTATTGTGTTGGTATCTGTGCATCTGAGAAAGTAGGCATCTCTTCCAATCTTTATAGACTGGTTTCCACAGGGGAAGGCCTTCAACAATCAGCTTATCCAGAGATTCTGGGTGAGTCATTTGGTCATATCAGCTGGAGTAGGGGCAGGCCTGGTGCTTGGGTCCATGTGGGATGGCTTGATGCCTGGGCTCACTAAGGCAGGTTTGGCACTTGAGTCTGTGGTAGTGGGTCTAGGACATGTTCTGTGTGGGTTGGCTTGGATCCTGCACCCCTGGGGGCTAACCAGGTGCTGAGGATCACTGGGATGGGCCTGGCATCTGGATCTGTGGAGGTTGGCCTGATGCTGGGGTGGGCTGGAACCCTGGGTCTGCAGGAGCTAACCTGGAGACTGGGGCTGGGGGTACTGGCCTGGCACTGGGGTTAGCTGAAGCTTGGGTCCATGGGATTTGGCCTGGAGCCTGGAACCATTCTCTGACTCTTTCAAGGAATTTTTGTTGGTTTTAGTTTTCAGCAGTTTTGTTTCAATATCTCTAAGCATACAGGGCTTTTTTTATAGCTTATCTTGTTTGGGGTTTGCTAAGCTTATCGCATCTTTAATTTTATATCTTTTGCCACATTTGGAAGTTTTGATATTATTTTTTCAAAATTTTTTTCTACTCCATGCTTATGCTTCTTTCTTTGTAGAATTCCAATAACACAAATATTAAGTCTTTTTGTATTGTTCAAAGATCCTTTAGGCTCTACTCATTTAATTTTTTCTCTACTCTGTTGTTCATATTGGATAATTTTTATTGATATATCTTCAAGTTTTCTTACCCTTTCCTTTATCTTCTCTATTCTGCTATTTAACCCAGCCTGTGAATTTTTTATTCAGTTATTGATTTTTAGTTTTAAAATTTCTATATAGCTCTTCTTTATATTTTCTATTGTTTTTGTGGAGACTTTCTATCTTTCCATTCATTTTAAGAGTGTTTGGGGCCACCTCTGCCATCTTGAATTGCAGTTTCATGTGCAGCCATTTCGCATGGGGAACTCTGGAGTGAAGTGCTGGAGGCGAAGCCTCTGCAAGTGGCACCCTATGAGCAAGTGAAACTAGACGAAGCACTGAGGAAAGAAAAAAGCTGCCCCCTGCCTCCCCAGAAGACCCTCCAAGACTGGCAGGTGCACATGTGACTTGTGGCCAGCATTTTGGACAACACAGCTCTGGAGAGCAGGAGAGGAACAGGAAGACTACCAAGATCAAGAAAACAACAACTGATGGTGGACCAAGATGGCGGAGTAGAAGGACGTGCTCTCACCCCCTCTTGTGAGAACACCAGAATCACAACTAGCTGCTGGACAATCATGGACAGGAAGGCACTGGAAATCACCAAAAAGGATACCCCACATCCAAAGACAAAGGAGAAGCCACAATGAGACATTAGGAGGGGCACAATCACAATAAAATCAAATCCCATAACTGCTGGGTGGGTGACTCACAAACTGGAGAACACTTATACCACAGAAGCCCACCCACTGGAGTGAAGGTTCTGAGCCCCACGTCAGGCTTCTGAACCTGGGGGTCCGGCAACGGGAGGAGGAATTCCTAGAGAATCAGACTTTGAAGCCTAGCGGGTTTTGATTGCAGGACTTTGAGAGGACTGGGGGAAACAAAGACTCTATTCTTGGAGGGCACACACAAAGTAGTGTGCGCATCGGAACCCAGGGGAAGGAACAGTGACACCAGGGGAGACTGAACCAGACCTACCTGCTAGTCTTTGAGTGTCTCCTGCAGAGGCAGTGGGTGGCTGTGACTCACCGTGAGGACAAGGAAACTGGCAGCAGAAGTTCTGGGAAGTACTCCTTGGCATGAGCCCTCCCAGAGTCTGCCATTAGCCCCACCAAAGAGCCCAGTTAGGCTCCAGTGTTGGGTTGCCTCAGGCCAAAGAACCAACAGGGAGGGAACCCAGCCCCACCCATCAGCAGTCAAGTGGATTAAAGTTTTACTGAGTTCTGCCCACCAAAGCAACAGCCAGCTCTACCCATCACCAGTCCCTCCCATCAGGAAACTTGCACAAGCTGCTTAGATAATCTCATCCACCAGGGGGCAGACAACAGAAGCAAGAAGAACTACAATCGTGCAGCCTGTGGAACAAAAACCACATTCACAGAAAGACAGACAAGATGAAAAGGCAGAGGGCTATGCACAAGATGAAGGAACAAGATAAAACCTCAGAAAAACAACCGAAAAGAAATGAAGACAGCCTAAGACACCACTGGGACAACATTAAACGCAACAACATTTGCGTTATAGGGGTACCAGAAGGAGAAGAGAGAGAGAAAGTACCCGAGAAAATATTGGAAGAGATAATAGTTGAAAACTTCCCTAACATGGGAAAGGGAATAGCTACCCAAGTTCAGGAAGTGCAGTGAGTCCTATACAGGATAAACCTGAGGAGAAACAAGCCAAGACACATAGTAATCAAACTGGCAAAATTAAACACAAAGAAAAATAATTGAAAGCAGCAAGGGAAAAACAACAAATAATATACAGGGGAACTCCCATAAGGTTAACAGCTGATTTTTCAGCAGAAACTCTACAAGACAGAAGGGAGTGGCAAGATATACTTAAAGTGATGAAAGGGAAGAACCTACAACCAAGGTTACTCTACATGGCAAGGATCTCACTCAGATTCCATGGAGAAATCAAAAGCTTTACAGACAAGCAAAAGCTAAGAGAATTCAGCACCACCAAATCACCTCTACAACAAATGCTAAAGGAACTTCTCTAAGTGGGAAACACAAGAGAAGAGAAAGACCTACACAAACAAACACAAAACAATAATGTTCATAGGAACATACATATCGATAATTACCTTAAACATGAATGGATTAAATGCTCCAACCAAAATACACAGGCTTGCTGAATGGACACAAAAACAAGACCCATATTTATGTTGTCTACAAGAGACGCACTTCAGACCTAGGGACACAGAGAGACTGAAAGTGAGGGGATGCAAAAAAATATTCCATGCAAATGGAAATCAAAAGAAAGCTGGACTAGCAATACTCATATCTGATAAAATAGACTTTAAAATAAAGAATGTTACAAGACACAAGGAAGGACACTACATAATGATCAAGGGATCAATCTAAGAAAAAGGTATAACAATTATAAATATATATGCACCCAACATAGGAGCACTTCAATATATAAGACACTGCTAAGAGCTCTAAAAGAGGAAATCGACAGTAACACAGTAATAGTGGGGGACTTTAACACCTCACTTACATCAATGGACAGATCATCCAAAATGAAAATAAATAAGGAAACAGAAGCTTTTAATGACACAATAGAGAAAATAAGTTTAATTTTTATTTATAGGACATTCCATCCAAAAACAGCAGATTACACTTTCTTCTCAAGTGCACACAGAACATTCTCCAGGATAAATAACATCTTGGGTCACAAATCAAGCCTCAGTTAATTTAAGAAAATTGAAATCATATCAAGCATCTTTTCTGACCATAAAGCTATGAGATTAGAAATGAATTGCAGGGGAAAAAACGTAAAAAACACAAACACATGCAGGCTAAACAATACGTTACGAAATAACCAAGAGATCACTGAAGAAATCAAAGAGAAAATCAAAAAATACCTAGAGACAAATGACAATGAAAACATGACGATCCAAAACCTATGGGATGCAGCAAAAGCAGTTCTAAGAGGGAAGTTTATAGCTATACAAACCTGCTTCAAGAAATAAGGAAAATCTCAAACGATCTAACATTACACCTAAAGGAGCTAGAGAAAGAAAGACAAACAAAACTCAAAGTTAGTGGAAGGAAAGAAATAACCCCAAACTCATTCTATGAGGACACCATCACCCTGATACCAAAACCAGACAAACATACTACAAAAGAAGAAAATTTAGACCAATATCACTGATAAATATAGATGAAAAATTCCTCAACAAAATATTAGCAAACAGAATCCAAGAGCACATTAAAAGGATCATACACCATGATCAAGTGGGATTTATCCCAGGGTTGCAAGGATTCTTCAATATACACAAATCAATCAATGTGATGCACCATATTAACAAATTGAAGCAGAAAAACCATATGATCATCTCAATAGATGCAGAAAAATCTTTTGACACAATTCAACACCCATTTATGATAAAAACTCTCCAGAAACTGGGAATAGAGGGAACCTACTTCAACATAATAAAGGCCATATATGACAAACCCACAGCAAACATCATTCTCAATGGTGAAAAACTGAAAGCATTTCCTTTTACTTCAGTAAGAAGACAAGGATTTCCACTCTCACCACTATTATTCCAGATAGTTTTGGAAGTCCTAGCCACGGCAATCAGAGAAGAAAAGAAATAAAAGGAATACAAATTGGAAAAGAAGAAGTAAAACTGTCACTTTTTGCAGATGACATGATACTAAATATAGAGAATCCTAAAGATGCCACCAGAAAACTACTAGAGCTAATTAATGAATTTGGTAAAGTTGCAGGATACAAAATTAATGCACAGGAATCTCTTGCATTCCTA
>NC_041222.1:82233494-82246870 GCF_002837175.3 Physeter macrocephalus
GTTCTTGGACTGGAAGAATCAATATTGTGAAAATGACTATACTACCCAAAGCAATCTACAGATTCAATGCAATCCCTATCAAATTACCAATGGCATTGTTTATGGAACTAGAACAAAAAAATTGTAAAATTTGTATGGAGACACATAAGATGCCGAATAGCCAAAGCAGTCTTGAGGGAAAGACATGGAGCTGGAGGAATCAGACTACCTGACTTCAGACTATACTAGAAAGCTACAGTAATCAAGACAATATGGTACTGGTCAAAAACAGAAACATAGATCAATGGAACAAGATAGAAAGCCCAGAGACAAACCCATGCACCTATGGTCAGCTAATCTATGACAAAGGAGGCCAGGATATACAATGGAGAAAAGACAGTATCTTCAATAAGTGGTGCTGGGAAAACTGGACAGCTACATGTAAAAGAATGAACTTAGAACACTCCCTAACACCATACACAAAAATAAACTCAAAATGGATTAGAGACCTAAATGTAAGAAGACAGGACACTATAAAACTCTTAGAGGAAAACATAGGAAGAACACTCTTTGACATAAATCACAGGAAGATCTTTTTTATCTACCTCCTAGAGTAATGGAAATAAAAACAAAAATAAACAAGTGGGACCTCATGAAACTTCAAAGCTTTTGCACAGCAAAAGAAACCATAAACAAGACAAAAAGACAACCCTCAGAATGGGAGAAAATATTTGCAAATGAATCAATGGATAGAGAATTAATCTCCAAAATACATAAACAGTTCATGCAGCTTAATATGAAAAAAACAAACAACCCAATCCAAAAATGGGCAGAAGACCTAAATCTACAAACAACATATACTGGAGAGGGTGTGGAGAAAAGGGTACCCTCTTGCACTGTTGGTGGGAATGTAAATTGATACAGCCACTGTGGATAATAGTATGGAGGTTTCTTAAAAAACTAAAAATATAATTACCATATGACCCAGCAATCCCACTACTGGGCATATACCCAGAGAAAACCATAATTCAAAAAGACACATGTACTCCAATGTTCATTGCAGCACTATTTACAATAGCTAGGTCATGGAAGCAACATAAATGCCCATCGACAGATGAATGGATAAAGAAGATGTGGTGGAATATTACGATATTCAATTGAATGTTGCAATGTAATATTACTCAGCCATAAAAAGGAACGAAATTGGGTCATTTGTTGAGACGTGGATGGATCTAGAGACTGTCATACAGAGTGAAGTAAGTCAGAAAGAGAAAAACAAATATCGTATATTAATGCATATATGTGGAACCTAGAAAAATGGTACAGTTGAACCAGTTTGCAGGGCAGAAATTGAGACAAAGATGTAGAGAACAAACGTATGGACACCAAGGGGGGAAAGCGGCGGGGAAGGGGATGGTGGTGGTGGTGTGATGAATTGGGTGATTGGGATTGACATGTATACACTGATGTGGGTAAAATTGATGACTAATAAGAACATGCTTTATAAAAAAATAAATAAAATAAAATTCAAAAAAAGAAAACAACACCCCTCCCTCCCCCCAAAAATAAAATAAAATAAAAATAAAAAAGTGTTTGCCTTTACTTGGATTATAATAGCTGGTTTAAATAAATAAAATGATAGTTAATAAATAAAAAATAAGTTAGTAATAAATAGGCTAGTAATAAATAAATAACAGTTGTAATGGTGTTTTAAAGTCCAATATCTGTGTTATCTCATGATTGTGTTTGGCACTGTTTTTACTTTGCATTTTGAGATTTTCCTGGTTCTTTATATGCTGAGTTATTTTAGATTATATCCTGGATATTTTGGAGATTATTTTTTGAAACTCTGTGTCTTTTTTAAAACCTCAAAACAATGTCTTTTGTTGTTGTTGCTGTTTTAACAAGCAATCTTCCAGGTCAGATTAAATCTGCAAGTTCCTTCAGTGGTCTGTGGTTCTACTGTTGGTTCCATTTTCAAAACATTTGCATTGCTATTTGTATTAGTCTTTCCAAGCACCAAAAGTGACCAGCCTGTGACCATGGAGGTGGTCTACCAAGTAGTTTAGTTTTCAAAGCCTGTGGAATTATATTTAGGGTAATATCCATGTATTCACAGTTAAAAGGTGAGCCCAAGTATTCATATACAACTTAGGATCATACTTCCGATCTCTTATCTCCTTTCCAGCCCTATTGCCAGAAATGTGGACTTCAGTTTCCCAACTCTATCCTCTGCATCTTTCATCTCTATCTGTATCCAGAGACCAGCACAGAGAAGGATAAAAAGCATTGGGGATTCACTCTATGTTCTTAGAAGCATAGTTTCTCTGGTAAGAGAGAAGATTTCCTCTCCTTCTGAGATTTAGGTGCCTTCTGTTGGTGGCTGTAACTATCTTTGCCTAGCTGCCATACTGCTATCAGCATTATGGTATTGCCTAGGTTTGGAAAGAAAAGAAAACAGAAATATACTAGGGAATTCACCTTTCTCTTTCTCACCTACAGGGGCTAATTTTCTTTCCTCTTAGACTGGAAAGAGAGAGGTTCTTTGGGGATTCTTTCTGTCTGTACCAAGGATATGTTTAGCTTTCTTTAAACCTCCTCTGATTGGCCAATTTTGCATTTGCTTGTTCTTACTTCTCAAAGTAAGAAAAATTGTATGATTCTCCTGATGCTCTATACATCTAGGCTTTAAGATTAATGTAAAGGAAATTTAAAATGTGTTTAGAATTGAAAGAGCTCCAAACCATCTCACTTTCCACTTGTCCTTTGACCATTCTTGCATGAACATTTCTCTAAAATCTGAAATTCAGTATTGCTTTCAGGGAATACAGAGTGAGCACGTATAACCCTGACTTTCCCACTGAATACAACCATATATTCTAGGCAGAATTCATGGAACAGCTATATGAGAACTATAAAAACTAAATCATAGCAGGCACACTGAGAAAGAGGACCAGAGCTCGAAGTTCCATCAAACAGGTGATGAATTCATTTTCTCCTTCTGGCATCACTTGTTCTGAGACTAATTCAGGCAAGAGGTGATATGGCTTGATCGAGGCTGGTAGTGATGAAGATGGAGAGGAATGGCAGATTGGGATACATTTCATAAGTAGATTCAGAACTTGAGGAGAAATTAGATAAATGTGTGAGAATTAGGAATCTAAGACGACTCCTAATTCTGGCTGGAATGACTAAATGGATGATAGTAACATTTGCTGATACTGAAGAACAGGGAAGTAGAATATATGATGTTTGTTGTAAATGTAGTAAATTTGAACTGCCTACTGTATAGCTAATGGGAGATGGCAAACTGCATATCTATTGGGAGATGACAAATAGGTTGTTTATATATGGTTTTGTGGTTCAGGAAAGGCATCAGAACTGGAGATTAAAGTTTTGGACTGTTGGACATATATCCAAAGTAATGGTCACCATGACTTTGAATGAGAGAGTACACAGAGAGAAAAGAAGGGGCTGAGGCAGAGCCATAGGGTTGCACCACTCTCAGACACATGGAAAAGGAAGGCCACAGAAAAGACTAAGAAGGAACATGTCATAATGTAGTGTATACGTTTCAACTTAGAGATGTAGAGATATTTAGATTTATTCTTTACCACTCTCAGGGACCTTATTTAGGGAAGCTGTATTTGATGAGAGTGAAAGGTCATCTGTCTGAATGGGAAAATTAAAATTTGCAATTTAAAAAGTACTATGTGTAAAATTCATCCCCAAATTTATATGGAATCTCAACATACTCTGCATGGCCAAAACAATCTTGAAGAAAAAGAACAAATTTGTAGACCTCACACTTTCTGATTTCAAACTTACTACAAATCTACAATATTTAAACAGTGTGGTATTTGTGTAAAGACAGACATAGAGGCCAATGGAATAGAATAGAGAGCCCAGAAATAGACCCTTACATATATAATCAAATGATTTTTCACAGAGTCACCAAAAACATACAATGGGGAAAGGTAGTCCTTTCAACAAATGGAAAATTGGATGTCTATTAATACATGCAAAAAGATGAAGTTGGGTCCTTATATAATACTATATCCAAAAATTAATTCAAATGCATCAAAGACCTAAACACATAATCTAAAACTGTAAAACTCATAGAAGAAAAATAGAGCAAAAGCTTTATGACATTGTATTTGGCAATGATTTCTTGGATATGACACCAAAGGCACAGGCAAAAAAAGGAAAAATAGACAAATTGGACTTCATCAAAATAAAAAAACTTTTGTGCATCACAAAACACTAATAACATAGTGAAAGGCAACCCAGAGAATGGGAGGAGATATTTGCAAATCATATATCTGTTAAGAGATGAATACCGGAATATATAAAAAATTCTTATAACTCAACAACAAAAAACCCAACAGCTCAATTAAAAAAATGGGCAAAGAACTTGAATAGACATTTCTCCAAAGAAGATATATAAGAGCACATGAAAAGATGTTCAGCCTCAATAATCATTAGGGAAATACAAATAAGGACCACAGTGAGATACCACTTCATGCTCATTAGCTTGGTTGTTATTTTTTTTAAAAAAAGGAAAATAACAAATATTAGCGAGATTGTGAAGAAATTTGAACACTTGTACATTGTTGGTGGGAATGTAAAATGATGCAGCTGCTATGGAAAACAGTATAATGTTTCTTCAAAACATTAAAAATAGGATTACCATATGATCAAGCTTCTGGGTATATCCCCCAAATAATAGGGACTCAAATAGATATTTGTATATGTTCATAGCAGCATTATTCACAGTGGTCAAAATGTGAAAGCAGTCTAAGTGTCCATCCATCCATGGGTGAATGAATAAACAAAATGTGGCATACATATACAGTGGAATATCATTCAGCTTTAAATAGGAAGGAAATTCTGACACATGCTGGACCATGGATGAATTTTTTAGACATTGTGCTAAGTGAAATTAGCCAGTCACAAAAGGACAAATACTGTACCATTCTACTTATATGAGGTACCTAGAGTAGTTAAATTCACAAAGACACAATGTGAATTGTGGTTGTCAAGGGCAGGGGGAGGAGGGAATGGAGAGCTATTGTTTAACGGGTATAAGTTTCAGTTTGGGAAGATGAAAACGTTCTGAAGATGGATGGTGGTAATAGCTGCACAACAATGTGAATGTACTTAATGCCACTGAACTATACACTCAAAGATGGTAAAATTGGGAAATATGTTATGTGTATTTTACCACAAGAAAAAAGTATTATGTGAGTTTAATAAAATTGGACTCGTTGACATTTGTTGGTAAGTTTGTCATTGATTATTATGTGGTAGTTATGGTATTTCATAGGGTACTTTTTTTTCCAGAAGGTATATGATTCACATCCTGAATGTAAAAAACAGAATTTGGGGAATCCTGGGAAGTGACCCCAAATGTCCTTGACTGACTAACCAAATACTGAGAAGTCAGTCTCTAACTGGAAACAAAGCTTTTACTTCCTGAATTAGAAGTGAGGCTTAATATAGGAGAAAGATTGCCTAAGATCTGTTTCCTAGTATGCCTCCACCTGTAACCCTGGAACTTTGTGTGAGATTCTGGAGGCAACAACATTCCCTTCCATTTGGGAGAAATCCCTTCATTCCTGAGGTCCTGCGTTATCACTCATGGTCCCCATCTCACCCCAGCCATAGCAGGTTCACTTTACCCAATCAGGGGTCTCCATGAGAGAATCTCAGTTCATGAGTAGCAGTGATTAGCAGAGTTTTTCTCTGAATTGACATCCAGACTTTGAGAGAGAGAACATATCCTTTTTGCTGGGATTAAAAGGATTGGGGAAATGGAGCCTGGGATCAGGGTAGTCATCGTCTCCTGTGACAAGGAGGAAAGACAATTGCTTTAGGAACAAATAAAGCCAATACAGAGGACAATAAAACCAAGAGGGAAGAAAAAGCACAGATGTCTTTATATTCTTATGGACTGCAAGAACCTTTAACAACAGGAGCTGTAAAACAAACCTATAAAGGGAGAGAGGAGAGAGAAAACATAAAATGGATTAGTTGATCCCTTGAGTTCCTCACTGCACTGGAGACCTGACAACTGGATTGGTTGCCTGGTCCTCACCCCTGCTCCCAGCCTCTTGGTTCATTCTTGAGAAGAGAGCAAAGGTAAATTCATGAAAGCCAAATCTGCTTTGTGGCCCAGGAAGAACAAATACCCAGGCAGCTGAGATAGAAAGGAAGGGGAATAAAGCTGGCATACAGGGATGAGAAAAAGAAGAAAGAGACAGTAATTTCAGAGCAATATAGTCAGGCCCAGTGAGGCACACTTGAATCTTGAAAATAAAATTCCCTTTTTGACTTAACCTGGCTCTAGTGTAGATCTTTCACTTTTAGCCAAAAGTGTCTCCTCTAACTCTTAAACATATTCTAGTTCAATTGTAATGATGATTTGGGAGACGACTTGATTTCTTCCTGATCCTTCCGCATGGTAGATCTTCTCTCCCAGGGATGGGACCTCATGCATCACGTCAGTGACCCACCACCTGGAACTGGATACTCCTTGCCAACACCTGATGTGGGTCAGGACAAAACAGAATCACAGTTAGCCATAACTTGTGTTAATTGTGGAAACATAGAAAAGATATAGCTCAAAAGTTAGGTCCAATTTTATTCAAAAGTAAATAAAATATATTCTAACAATTAAAAAATGAATTAGAATTCTCCTCATGTTTATTATGTCAGATTGACAAGAACTTAAAAGCAAATGTACAGAGCTTCTAATTAGCCAGGAGAACTGGTAAGACATATACATTTTGCTGAGTGAAATCAGGAAGAGTAGTAAACTAGATGGTGCTCTTTATACAATTCACATTGGATGATTTGGAGAGTTGAATTACATATTTTGGGAGTGGGGAAAGAGGAAATAAAACATGGGATTTCCTAGACTACCTGAAAATCCAAAAAGGACCTAAAGAGAGCCAGTTCCTTAATTCTATCAATTATTCCCACTATGCCAAATTGCATGATATGATCAGACATATATACTCCCGGCCGGATATTTCCTACCATAGGCTGCCTGATAAATGGAAGTTATTCTTTGGAAATACAAACCTTACATATCATATGCAACCTGTCATCTCCAGGACAAATTAGCATATTGACACCTTTCCCGTGATGAACTCATATCACTCGTAGAAAACTGCAGTCTGACCAGAATTGTGGAGCCAGTCATGTGCAAGTGTGAGTGAGGTCTTGTGGAAAACTGTTATCAGTGCTCTGATGTCTGAATGAAATTTTGTCACCTCAAGGTTTGAAATTAGACTGATGAGATGAAAACAAGAATCACTCAAACTCTCATATCTACAGGGACCACCAGCTGCTTTTCATGTCTTGGCTCTTCTTGAGTTTGCTTTCCTCTTACCACATCCTTCTCCCTTCCATCACCTCTGCTTTTCCTGGTAGCAGTCTTCAGAATTTCTGGGGAAGGTGGCAACTTGAGGCTCATTTATTTCTGCTAATTTTTATTTAGTTTTTTAGGGGTGCCATGGTCCAAGCAAGATATGATAGTCACTCATCAAAGAGAAACCATTTTTATTTTCCTTTTTATGAGGCACTCAAAACACTTCATATATATATTCTATTACAATGTATGGTTGAATAATAGGTTTGACTTCCTAACATTACTTTAAAAAATTTTTTTAATTAATTGATTTTATTTTTATTTATTTTCGTCTGTGTTGGGTCTTTGTTTCTGTGCGAGGGCTTTCTCTAGTTGTGGCAAGCGGGGGCCACTCTTCATCACAGTGCGCGGGCCTGTCACTATCGCGGCCTCTCTTGTTGCGGAGCACAGGCTCCAGACGCGAGCACAGGCTCCAGACGCGCAGGCTCAGTAGTTGTGGCTCACGGGCCTAGTTGCTCCGTGGCATGTGGGATCCTCCCAGACCAGGGCTCAAACCCGTATCCCCTGCATTAGCAGGCAGATTCTCAACCACTGCGCCACCAGGGAAGCCCCTAACATTACTTTTGAATGAGATATATTTTTCTACTTCTTCCATCAAGGCATTTAAGCTTCAAAACAGAGGGAGTGAAGCCATGTTCCTTTAACAGAAGTATTTTTTGAGCTGGCCAAAGTTTTAAAATCTGAGTGGAAAGGGTTCCCATCAAGAGGTTTTAGATCATTAATTTTATAGAAGTTACTTGCTGTATACATCTAGATGTGCTCTTGTGTACTGTTGCTAATTAAAGACTGTGTTTGGGTCTTGCCCCACCGTACATATTTTTCTCTCTTTAGCTTCTTTAAAAGCACCAGGCAAATATATGGAGAGGACAAAGAAAATGTGCCCTGTCTTTAATTTGCCAGTTTAGTTGTTCATAGCATTTGTAATGATGGGGAATGAAAAGTGAGGGAACAGTGAAGTGTAGAAATGAGAAACTAAAGAGCTGGTCATGAAAATGTGTGCACTTTGAATAGCAAACCCATGTGATGGGCAGTAAAAGACTGGGGTCATCTATAAAAGGGGATCCCTTGTTGCTAGATTAGCTCATCTTCCTCGTGACATGTTTTCATAGTGCCATTACAACTGTCATAATCACAGATTGTTTTGCAATGATTTGATTATCATCCTTTTTCCACCAGACTATAAACTCTATGAGAACAAGGGCTGGATTTGTTTTTCTCACCACTGTATTCCCACCATCCACTGAAATACATTGTAGATCCTTTGCAGTGGCTCACACAGTTCTGTGTGTCTTGTCTCTGTCCCATCCAACCTCACCAAAGTCCTTGGAAATGACTTCAAAGAAAGTGCTGATGTCTGAATTGAAAAAGGGAGATGGAAAGCTTTTCTGAATGGCAGAATAGCAAGTGCCAGCAAAGGCATAGACCTACTCATTGTTTTAGTAGACACTTTTCTTTGTGCCATGTACTGAGGAGACAAGGGTAGCATAAGGAGATATAGGTCCTGCTACATGATTCCTGTTCTTCTGGAACTTACAATAGACCTTAGTGAGATAGCCTCAAATGTGAATGTGTAATTACAAACTGAGGTCAGCTGATCAGCCTTGTAAAGTCAAGGAATAGGTACCTAATAAGAGCATCTACCAGTGGAGCCCAGCCTGCACCAGAGGAGTCAGGGAAGTGACACTTTTGCTGAGAGTTGAAGGAAGCCAAGACTTCTTTAGAATCTGCAGGTAGATGAGATGTCTGGAACTGTGGAAGCAGGGCAGCCTGGTACTAGGTGAGTTGCAGAAGTCAGCAAAAACTAGGTCAGAAAGACCTTTAAGTGTTAAAGGTTTTAGTCTTTATTCTTAAAGAATGGATTGTTTTGAAGTAAAGCAGAGGGTGGTATGATAGTTGTATCAGTTATCTATTGCTCCATAATAAATTACCCCAAATCTTACAGGTTTAAAACAACTCATGCTATTATTCCACAGTTCTGTGGATCATGAATTTGGGCATGGCTTAACTGGGTCCTCTGCCTCTGGGTCTCCCACGAGGCTGCAATGCAGGTGTAAGCTGGGGCTGCAGATATCTCAGGGCGTGACTTGGGGAGGATTCATACCCAAGCTCACTCATATGGCTGTTGTCAAGTTTCAGCTTCTCACTGGCTTTTGGATAGAGAGAGGCATACTGCCATGTGGGCCTCTCCACAGGGCTCTGCATATCATGGCAGTTTGATTCTCCCAAAAGGGAAGGGAAGAGAAGGGAAGAGATTGATTGAGAAAGCAAGAAAGGACACATAATCTTTCCTTTTTTTGTTTGTTTTGTTTTGTTTTGCTTTTTTTTTTAAATTAACCAATGTTTTCTAGAAAAATTATTGTTGGGAAAGTCTTGTTTTGCAGGGTTTTTTTTTTAACACCTTGTGGATCATGAATTTGGGCATGGCTTAACTGGGTCCTCTGCCTCTGGGTCTCCCACGAGGCTGCAATGCAGGTGTAAGCTGGGGCTGCAGATATCTCAGGGCGTGACTTGGGGAGGATTCATACCCAAGCTCACTCATATGGCTGTTGTCAAGTTTCAGCTTCTCACTGGCTTTTGGATAGAGAGAGGCATACTGCCATGTGGGCCTCTCCACAGGGCTCTGCATATCATGGCAGTTTGATTCTCCCAAAAGGGAAGGGAAGAGAAGGGAAGAGATTGATTGAGAAAGCAAGAAAGGACACATAATCTTTCCTTTTTTTGTTTGTTTTGTTTTGTTTTGCTTTTTTTTTTAAATTAACCAATGTTTTCTAGAAAAATTATTGTTGGGAAAGTCTTGTTTTGCAGGGGTTTTTTTTTAACACCTTTATTGGAGTATAATTGCTTTACAATGGTGTGTTAGTTTCTGCTATATAATAAACTGAATCAGCTATACATATACATGTATCTCCATATCTCCTCCCTCTTGCATCTCCCTGCCACCCTCCCTATCCCACCCTTCTATGTCGTTACAAAGCATTGAGCTGGTCTCCTTGTGCTATATGGCTGCCTCCCACTAGCTATCTATTTTACATTTGGTAGCATATAGAAGTCCATGCCACTCTCTCACTTCTTCCCAGCTTACACTTCCCCCTCCCCATGTCCTCAAGTCCATTCTCAACGTCTGTAACTTTATTCCTGTCCTGCCCCTAGGTTCTCCATGAACTTTTTTTTTTTTAGATTCCATATATATGGTATTTGTTTTTCTCCTTCTGACTTACTTCACCCTGTATGACAGACTCTAGGTCCATCCACCTCACTACAAATGACTCAATTTCATTCCTTTTTATGGCTGAGTAATATTCCATTGTATATATGTGCCACATCTTCTTTATCCATTCATCTATCAATGGACATTTAGGGTGCTTCCATGTCCTGGCTGTTGTAAATAGAGTGCAATGAACATTGTGGTACATGAATCTTTTTGAATTATGGTTTTCTCAGGGTATATGCCCAGTAGTGGGATTGCTGGGTAGTATGGTAGTTTATTTTCTAGTTTTTTAAGGAACCTCCATCCTGTTCTCCATAGCAGCAGTATCAAGTTACATTCCCACAAACAGTAGAAGAGGGTTCCCTTTTCTCCACACCCTCTCCGGCACTTACTGTTCATAGATATTTAAATGATGGCCATTTTGACTGGTGTGAGGTGATACCTCATTGTAGTTTTGATTTGCATTTCTCTAATGATTAGTGATGTTTAGCCTTCTTTCATGTGCTTATTAGCAATCTGTGTAGCTTCTCTGGAGAAATGTCTATTTAGGTCTCCTGCCCATTTTTGGATTTGGTTGTTTCTTTCTTTGATATTGAGCTGCATGAGCTGCTTGTATATTTTGGAGATTAACACTTTGTCAGTTGCTTCTTTTGCAAATATTTTCTCCCATTCTGAGGGTTGTCTTTTTGTCTTGTTTATGGTGTTCTTTGCTGTGCAAAAGCTTTCAAGTTTCATTGGGTCCCATTTGCTTATTTTTGTTTTTATTTCCATTTCTCTAGGAGGTGGATCAAAAGGATCTTTCTGTGATTTATGTCATAGAGTGTTCTGCCTATGTTTTCCACTAAGAGTTTTATAGTGTCTGGCATTACATTTAGGCCTTTAATCCATTTTGAGTTTATTTTTGTGTATGGTGTTAGGGAGTGTTCTAATTTCATTCTTTTACATGTAGCTGTGCAGTTTTCCCAGCACCACTTATTGAAGAGGCTGTCTTTTCTCCATTGTATATTCTTGCCTCCTTTATCAAAATTAAGGTGACCATATGTGCGTGGGTTTATCTCTGGGCTTTCTATCCTGTTCCATTGATCTATATTTCTGTTTTTGTGCCAGTGCCATACTGTCTAGATTAATGTACATTTCTAGTATAGTCTGAAGTAAGTGAGCCTGATTTCTCCAGTCCAATTTCCTTTCTCATGATTGTTTTGGCTATTCAGGTTCTTTTGTGTTTCCATACAAATTGTGAATTTTTTTGTTCTAGTTCTGTGAAAAATGCCATTGGTAATTTGATAGGGATTGAACTGAATCTGTAGATTGCTTTGGGTAGTATAGTCATTTTCACAATGTTGATTCTTCCAATCCAAGAACATGGTATATCTCTCCATCTGTATCATCTTTAATTTCTTTCAGCAGTATCTTATGGTTTTCTACATACAGGTCTTATGTCTCCTTAGGTAGGTTTATTCCTAGATAGTTTATTCTTTTTGTTGCAATGGTAAATGGGAGTGTTTCCTTAATTTATCTTTCAGATTTTTCATCATTAGTGTATAGGAATGCAAGAGATTTCTGAGCATTAATTTTGTATCCTGCTACTTTACCAAATTCAGTGATTAGCTCTAGTAGTGTTCTGGTAGTGTCTTTAGGATTCTCTATGTATAGTATAACATCATCTGCAAAGAGTAACAACTTTACTTCTTCTTTTCTGATTTGGATTCCTTTAATTTCTTCTTCTTCTCTGATTTCTGTGGCTAAAACTTCCAAAACTGTGTTGAATAATAGTGGTGAGAGTGGGCAACCTTGTATTTTTCCTAATCTTAATGGAAATGGTTTCAGTTTTTCACCATTGAGAACGATGTTGGCTGTGGGTTTGTCATATATGACTTTTATTAGGTTGAGGTAAGTTCCCTCTATGCCCACTATCTGGAAGAATTTTTTTTTTATCATAAATCCGTGTTGAATTTTGTCAAAAGCTTTTTCTGCATCTATTGAGATTATCATATGATTTTTATCCTTCAACTTGTGAATATGGTGTATCACATTGATTGATTTGCATATATTGAAGAATCCTTGCATTCCAGGGATAAACCCCACTTGATCATGGTATATGATCCTTTTAATGTGCTGTTGGATTCTGTTTGCTAGTATTTTGTTGAGGGTTTTTGCATTTATGTTCATCAGTGATATTGGCCTGTAGTTTTCTTTTTTTATGACATCTTTGTCTGGTTTTGGTATCAGGGTGATGGTGGCCTTGTAGAATGAGTTTAGGAGTGTTCCTCCCTCTGCTAAACTTTGGAAGTGTTTGAGAAGGATAAGTGTAAACTCTTCTCTAAATGTTTGATAGAATTCACCTGTGAAGCTATCTGGTCCTGGACATTTGTTTGTTGGAAGATTTTTAATCACAGTCTCAATTTCAGTGCTTGTGATTGGTCTTTTTATGTTTTCTATTTCTTCCTGGTTCTGTCTTGGAAGGTTGTGCTTTTCTAAGAATTTGTCCATTTCTTCCAGGTTATGCATTTTATTGGCATATAGTTGCTTGTAGTAATCTCTCATGATCCTTTGTATTTCTGCAGTGTCAGTTGTTACCTCTCCTTTTTCATTTCTAATTCTATTGATTTGAGTGTTCTCCCTTTTCTTCTTGATGAGTCTGGCTAATGGTTTATCTATTTAGTTTATCTTCTCAAAGAACCAGCTTTTAGTTTTATTGATCTTTGCTATTGTTTCCTTCATTTCTTTTTCATTTATTTCTGACCTGATCTTTAT
>NC_041222.1:82247626-82249634 GCF_002837175.3 Physeter macrocephalus
GATTTCAATTTTCTTAAATTTTCCAAGGCTAGATTTGTGACCCAATATATGATCTATCCTGGAGATGTTCCATGAGCACTTGAGAAAATTGTGTATTCTGTTGTTTTTGGATGGGATGTCCTATAAATATCCATTAAGTCCATCTTGTGTAATGTATCATTTAAAGCTTGTGTTTCCTTATTTATTTTCATTTTGGATGATCTGTCCATTGGTGAAATTGGGGTGTTAAAGTCCCCTACTATGATTGTGTTACTGTCAATTTCCCCTTTTATGGCTGTTAGTATTTGCCTTATGTATTGAGGTGCTCCTATGTTGGGTGCATAAATATTTACAATTGTTATATCTTCTTCGTGGATCTACCCCTTGATCATTATTTAGTGTCCTTCTTTGTCTCTTGTAATAGTCTTTATTTTCAATTCTATTTTGTCTGATATGAGAATTGCTACTCCAGCTTTCTTTTGATTTCCATTTGCATGAAATATCTTTTTCCATTCCCTCACTTTCAGTCTGTATGTGTCCCTAGGTCTGAAGTGGGTCTCTTGTAGACAACATATATACAGGTGTTGTTTTTGTATCCATTCAGCCAGTGTATGTCTTTTGGTTGGAGCATTTAATCCATTTACATTTAATGTAGTTAACGATATGTATGTTCCTATTACCATTTTCTTAATTATGTTGGGTTTGTTATTGTAGGTCTTTTCCTTCTCTTGTGTTTCCTGCCTAGAAAAGTTCCTTTAGCATTGTTGTAAAGCTGGTTTGGTGGTGCTGAATTCTCTTAGCCTTTGCTTGCCTGTAAAGGTTTTAATTTCTCCATCGAATATGAATGAGATCCTTACTGGGTAGAGTAATCTTGGTTGTAGGTTTTTCCCTTTCATCTGTTTAAATATGTCCTGCCACTCCCTTCTGGCTTGTAGAGTTTCTGCTGAAGGATCAGCTGTTAACCTTGTGGGGGTTCCCTTGTATGTTATTTGTTGTTTTTCCCTTGCAGCTTTCAATATTTTTTCTTTGCGTTTAATTTTTGATAGTTTGATTAATATATTTCTTTGTGTGTTTCTCCTTGGATTTATCCTGTATGGGACTCTCTGTGCTTCCTGGACTTGATTAACTATTTCCTTTTCCATATTAGGGAAGTTTTCAACTATAATCTCTTCAAATATTTTCTCAGTCCCTTTCCTTTTCTCTTCTTCTTCTGGGACCCCTATAAATCGAATGTTGGTGAGTTTAATGTTGTCCCAGAGGTCTCTGAGACTGTCCTCAATTTTTTTCATTCTTTTTTCTTTATTCTGCCGTGTGGTAGTTATTTCCACTATTTTATCTTCTAGCTTACTTATCCGTTTTCTCTTCATTTGGTAAGTCTGGTGGGTTTTGACCTTGCTCCTTCATCTGCTGTGTGTTTCTCTGTCTTATCATTTTGCTTAACATACTGTTTTGGGGGTCTCCTTTTTGCAGGCTGCATTTTCGTTGTTCCTGTTGTTTCTGTTGTGTTCCCCAGGGGCTAAGGTTGGTTCAGTGGGCCGTGTAGGCTTCCTGGTGGAGGGGACTAATGCCTGTGTTCTGGTGTATGAGGCTGGATCTTGTCTTTCTGGTGGGCAGGACTGCATCCAGTGTTGTGTTTTGGGGTGTCTGTAACCTTATTATGATTTTAGGCAGCCTCTCTGCTAATGAGTGGGGTTGTGTTCCTGTCTTGCTAGTCGTTTGGCCTAGGGTGTGCAGCACTGTAGCTTGCTGGTTGTTGAGTGGACCTGGGTCTTAACATTGAGATGGAGATCTCTGGAAGAACTTTCGCTGTTTGATATTATGTGCAGCTGGGCTGTCTCTTGTGGACCAATGTCCTGAACTCCGCTCTCCCACCTCAGAAGCACAGGTCTGACACCTGGCCAGAGCATCAAGACCCTGTCAGCCAGACGGCTCAGAAGAAAAGGGAGAAAAGAAAGAAAGAAATAAAGAAATAAAGAAAGAAAGAAAGAAAGAAAGAAAGAAAGAAAGAAAGAAAGAAAGAAAGAAGGAA
>NC_041222.1:82249659-82280896 GCF_002837175.3 Physeter macrocephalus
AAAGAAAGAAAGAAAGAAAGGAAGGAAGGAAGGAAGGAAGAAAGGAAGAAAGAAAGGAAAGGAGAGAGGAAGGGAGGGAGGGAGAGAGAGAGGGAGGGAGGAAGGAAGGAAGGAAGGAAGGAAGGAAGAAATGGAGAAAAGAAAAAGAAAGAAACAAAAGGAAAAAAATAAAATAAAAGTTTGTAAAGTAAAAACTATTAAAAAGAAAAAATTTTTTAAATAGTAAAAAAAAAAAAAATGAACAGGCAGGGCCCGAGGACAAATGGTAAAAACAAAGCTATACAGACAAAATCACACAAAGAAGCATACTCATACACACTCACAAAAAGAGAAAAAGGAAAAAAATATATAAATATCATTGTTCCCAAAATCCACCATCTCAGTTTTGGGATGATTCATTGTCTATTCAGGTTTTTCACAGTTGCAGTGTACAGGTTGTTGATTGTGGAGATTTAACCCCCTGTTCCTGAGCCTGCTGGGAGAAATTTCCCTTTCTCTTCTTTGTTCTCACAGCTCCTGGGCTTCAGCTTTGTATTTGGCCCTGCCTCTGTGTGTACATCACCCGAGGTCATCTGTTATTCGCTTAGACAGGATGGGGTTAAAGGAGCAGCTGATTAGGGGGCTCTGGTTCATTCAGGCCCGTGGGAGGGAGGGATATGGAATGCAGGGCGAGCCTGCAGCAGCAGAGGCCAACGTGACGTTGCAACAGTCTGAGGCGTGCCACGTGTTCTCCCAGGGAATTTGTCCCTGGATCACGGGACTCTGGCAGTGGTGGGCTGCACAAGCTCCCAGGAGGGGAGGTGTGGATAGTGACCTGTGCTTGCACACAGGCTTCTTGGTGGCTGCAGCAACAGCCTTAGCATCTCATGCCCGTCTCTGGTGTCCACTCTGATAGCCGCAGCTCATGCCCATCTCTGGAGCTCATGTAGGTGGTGCTCTGAATCCCTTCTTCTTGTGCACCTGACACAATGGTCTCTTGCCTCTTAGGCAGGTCAAGAATTTCTACCTGACTCCCTCCCAGCTAGCCCCCTTCAGGCTGTGTTCATGCAGCCAAACCCAGTTCTCTCCTTGGGATCTGATCTCCAAAGCCCGATCCTCAGCTCCCAGACCCCACCCATCCTGGCTGGTGAGCAGACAAGCCTCTCGGGCTGGTAAGTGCTGGTTGGCATGGAACCTCTATTCAGGTATCTCTCCACTTTGCCCTCTGCACCCCTGTTGCTGTGCTCTCCTCCACTGATCCGAAGCTTCCCCCCCTGCCAACCCCCGTCTCCACCAGGGAAGGGGCTTCCTAGTGTGTGAAAACTTTTCCTCCTTCACAGCTCCCTCCCAGTGGTGCAGGTCCCATCCCTATTCTTTTGTCTGTGGTTTTTTTTTTTTTTTTTTGCAGTACATGGGCCTCTCACTGCCACAGACTCTCCCGCTGTGGAGCACAGGCTCCGGACGCGCAGGCTCAGCGGCCATGGCTCACGGGCCCAGCCGCTCTGCGACATGTGGGATCCTCCCAGACCGGGGCACGAACCCGTGTCCCCTGCATCGGCAGGCAGACTCTCAACCACTGCACCACCAGGGAAGCCCCTTGTCTGTGTTTTGTCTTTTTTCTTTTGCCCTACCCAGGTATGTGTGGAGTTTCTTGCCTTTTGGGAAGTCTGAGGTCTTCTGCCAGCATTCAATAGGTGTTCTGTAGGAGTTGTTTCACATGTAGATGTATTTGTGGGAAGGAATGGGATCTCCATGTGTTACTCTTCTGCCATCTTGAAGGTATCCCCTGTTTTTCAGGTTTTATAAATCATGTTTTTGAAAAATATTTTATGACATGGGAAAAAGATGGGTACAAAACTGCATATGTAGGATTTCCCTGGTGGTGCAGTGGTTAAGAATCTGCCTGCCAATGTAGAGGACACAGGTTCAAGCCCTGGTCCAGGGAAATCCCACGTGCTGCAGAGCAAGAAAGTCTCTTTTTCTAAGTTAATTTCAGATGTGACATCTCATCACTTTTGCCAGATGCTACTTACAGGAGCAAGTCACTAGATGCAGCCCACACTCAAGGGGATGCTATTACACAGGGTGTGAATTTCAGGAGGTGAGAATCACAGGGTCATTTTAGAGGCTGCCTACCATAATGTGGAGAATGGATTGGAGGTGTCAGAGTATATACAGAGAGAAGAATTCAGAGTCTATTACAGGAGTCCAGGCAAGAGATGGTAGCAGATTGAACCTTGAACTAGGGTGGTGGCAGTAGTGATGGTGAACACTGGGTGAACATGTTGGAGAGATGCTTAAGAGGTAAAATTGATAGGTATTAGATTACAGATAGATTGAATATGGGGGGGGGTGAGAAAGGGAGAGATGTTATGGAGAATTCCTAGGTTTCTGCCTTGTATATTGGATAGATTGTGATACCATTCATGGAGATAGGGAACATGAGAAAAAGACCAAGCTAAGGGAGCAAGATCAGGGGCTCCATCTTAGAAGGGTTGACATAGATGTTGAGTACAAGCAACCTAAGACTCTGGGTCATCTTACTGGAGATCCTGAGTACTCAGGTGATTGTCTAGTCTTGAGCCAGAGGCAAGGCCTAGTTTTGAAATTTAAAAGTGGGATCATAACATATGGTTGCCTAGTGAAGAAAGTTCAGGGTGATGAGAGAAGGACTCGGACTGAGTCTTGGTTATCTCCACATGTCATGGAGGGTAGAGAAGAAGGAGCCTAAATGAGGCACGGCTAGATCAGAGAGACAGAAGGGAAATCAGGAGAGGGACTAGCTCAGAGACCTGGGGGAGGAGAGTGTTTCAGAAGGAGGGAGTGACCAACAGTGTCAGAGGCTGCTGGGAAGCCAGGTAAGGTCAAGGCTACTGATGGTCATTGTAGACCATCACTTTCCAGCAACCACTGAGCACTTGCTAAGAGCCAGAAACTACACTGAGCCCTGAAAACACAAAGGTGAATATGTTTTAGTCAGTTGCTGGCTTCCGGACCTCTCATTGAAGGGATATGTAGGAATGTGTGTAGATATTTACTTATAAATTCCCCAACAACAGAGTGAGAGCTACCAGGTCAAATATTATCAGGTAATATAAAATCTGGTGTTCTCTGGACCCACAGGGTAGCTGAATGAGGGTGATGATTCTTGCATGCAGGGAGGTTTTTAATAAACAGACCCCAGGTACCCTATCTCTACAGATTCTACTCTATAGGTCAAAGGGACCCAGCAACTGATTTTTGTTATTGAGGTATAATTGATTTATAATACTATATAAATTTCAGGTGTACAGCATAGTGATTCACAATTTTTAAAGGTTATACTCTGTTTATGGTTATTATAAAATATTGGCTATATTCCCTGTGCTGCACAATATATTCTTGTAGCTTATTTATTTTATGCATAGCAGTTTGTACCTCTTAACCCCTACCCCTATCTTGCCCCCCCTTCCTTCCACTGGTAACCATTAGTTTGTCTGTACATCTGTGAGTATGTTTCTGATTTGTTATATTCGCTAGTTTTTTTTAAATTTTAGATTCCATGTATAAGTGATATCATACAGTATTTGTCTTTCTTTGTCTGCTTTATTTCATTAAGCATAGTATCCTCCAAGTTCATCTATGTTGTTGCAAATGGCAAACTTTCATTTCTTTTTTATGAAGGAGTAGTATTCTATTGTGTGTGTGTGTGTGTGTGTGTGTGTGTATATACATACATACCACATCCTCTTTATCCATTCATTTGTTGATGGATCCTTAAGTTACTTATATATCTTGGCTATTGTAAACAATGCTGCTATGAACATTGTGGTGCATGTATTTTTTTTCATTAGAGATTTTATTTTATTCGAATATATACCCAGGAATGGAATTGCTAGATCATATGGTAGTTCTATTTTTAGTTTTTTGAGGAACCTCATACTGTTTTCCTCAGTGGCTGCACCAATTTACATTCTAACCAGCAGTGAACAAAGATTCCCTTTTCTCCACATCCTCATTGTCTGATTGCTATGGCTGGGACCTCGAATACTGTGTTGAATGAAAATGTAAGAGTGGGCATCATTGACTTGTTCCTGATCTTGGGGGAAATGCTTTCAGTTTTTCACTGTTATATATGGCCTTTATTAAGTTGAGGCATGTTGCTTCTGTAACCACTTTGTGGAGAGTTTTTATCATAAATGAATGTTGAATTTTATCAAAGCTTTTTCTGCATCTATTGAGATGACCATATAATTTTATTCTTCAATTTGTCAGTATAGTGTATTACATTGATGGATATTGAACCATTCTTGCATTTCTGGGATAAATCTGACACAATCCTGCTTATTGTATTGTTGGATATTGTTCACTACTCTTTCATTGAGGATGTTTCCATCTATATTCATCAGTGATATTGGCTTCTAATTTTCTTTTTTTGTGATCTTTGCCTGGTTTTGGAATCAGGGTGATTCTGTCATCATAGAATGAGTTTGAAAGTGTTCCTTCCTCTGCAAGTTTTTGGAATAGTTTGAGAGGAATAAGTGTTAACTCTTTTCTAAATGTTGATAGAATTCCCCTGTGAAGCCATCTAGTCCTGGAATTTTGTTTGTTGGGAGTATTTTGATTACTGATTCAATTTCATTACTGGTAGTTGGTCTGTTCATGTTTTCTATTTCTTCCTGGTTCAGTTTTGGGAGATTGTACTTTTCTTTTTTTTAAATTTTTAAATATTTTTTAAATTTTATTATTATTTGGATGCATTGGTTCTTAGTTGTGGCACATGGGATGTTCATTGTGGCATGAGGGATCTTTTGTTGTGGAGTGCATCTTCTTTAGTTGTGGCGTGCCAGCTTCTCTCTAGTTGTGGCTCATTAGCTCTAGAGTACATGACCTTAGTTGCACTGCAGATGTGGTATCTTAGTTCCCCAACCAGGGATCAAATCTGTGTCCCCTGCATTGGAAGGCAGATTCTTAACCACTGTACCACCAAGAAAGTCCCAGATTGCACATTTCTAGGAATTTTTTCATTTCATCAAGGTTGTCCATTTTATTGGCATATAATTGTTTGTAGCAGTCTCTTTGTATTTCTGTGGTGTCAGTTGTAACCTCTTTTTCATTTCTGATTTTATTGATTTGTGCCCTCTTTTTTTCTTGATGAGTCTGGCTAATGGCTTATCAGTTTTATCTTTCAATGAATTGGCTTTTAATTTCATTGATGTCTTCTATTGTGTTTTAGTCTCTATTTCATTTATTTCTGCTCTGATCTTTCTTATTTCTTTCCATCTACCAATTTTGTGTTTTGTGTATTCTTTTCCTAGTTCCTTTAGGTGTAAGGTTAGGTTGTTTATTTGAGATTTTTTTTGTTTCCTGAGATAAGTTTGTATTGCTATAAACTTCCCTCTTGGAACTGTTTTTGCTACATCCCATAGACTTTGGACTTTTGTGTTTTCATTTTCATTTGTCTCCAGGTACTTTTTGATTTCCTCTTTGATTTCTTCAGTGATCCATTGGTTGTGTAGTAGCATATTGTTTAGCATCCACGTGCTTTGTATTTGTAGTTTTCCCTTGTATTTGATTTCTAGTCTCATAGCATTGTTGTCTGAAAAGATGCTTAATATGATTTCAATTTTCTTAAATTTACTGAGGCTTGTTTTATGGCCTAACATGTGATCTATACTGGAGAATGTTCTATGTGCACTTGAAAAGAATGTGTATTCTGCTGCTTTGGGATGGAATGTTCTATTAAGTTCAACCAGTGTAACATGTCATTTAAGGCCATTGTTTCCTTATTGATTTTCTGTCTGTATGATCTGTCCATTGATGTAAGTGGGATGTTAAAGAAGTCCCCTACTATTCTTGTGTTATTGTTAATTTCTCCCTTTGTATCTGTTAACATTTGCTTTATGCATTTAGGTGCTCCTGTGTTGGATGCATATATATTTACAATTGTCATATCTTCTTGAATTGATCCCTTGATCATTACGTAATGTCCTTCTTTGTCTTTTGTTATAGTCTTTTTATTGTTGTTAACACTGTAAAGGAAAAATCTTTTATTTTAAATTTTTAAATACCATTTTAAAGTTTACTTTACATTTACAGTTATTATGGAATATTGACTATATTCCCCTTATTGCACAAACTATGTGTGTAAAATAGGCTCAAGTATGTATAGTCTTTGTTTGCAAGTCTATTTTTTCTGATATAAGTATTGCTACTCTGACTTTCTTTTAATTTATCTTTTCATGAAATACCTTTTTCCAGTCCTTTACTTTCAGTTTCTGTGTGTCTTTAGATCTGAAGTGAGTCTCTTGTAGGCAGCAAATATATGGGTCTTGTTTTTGTATGCATTTAGCCAGTCTGTGTCTTTTGGTTGGAGAATTTAGTCCATTTACATTTAAAGTATTTATTGATATGTGTGCTCTTCTTGCCATTTTATTGATTGTTTTGGGGTTGTTTTTGTAGTTCTTTTTTTGTTCCTTTCTTATTCTCTTGTTCTCTTTTCTTGTGATTTGATCTTTAGTATTATGTGTGGACTCCTTTCTGTTTTTTTTGTGTATCTGTTATAGATTTTTGTTTTGTTGTTACCATGAGGCTTATATATAGCAACCTATATGTATAGGTGGTTGTTTTAAGTGCTGATCTCTTAATTTCAAATACATTTTAACAACCCTGCATTTGTACTCTCCTAGCCTCACAATTACTCTTTTTGACATCATATTTTACATCTAATCAATTTGTGTATTCCTTAAGTGCTTATTGTGAATATAATTGATTTTGCTACTTAAAAAATTTTATTGAAGTACAGTTGATTTACAATGTTGTGTTAATTTCTGCTGTACAGCAAAGTGATTCATATTCTTTTTTCATATTCTTTTCCATTATGGTTTATCACAGGATATTGATTATAGTTTCCCATGCTATACAGTAGGACCTTGTTATTTATCTGTCCTATATATAATAGTTTCATCTGCTAATCCCAAACTTCCAATCCTTCCCTCCCCTCCCCTTGGAAACCACAAGTCTGTTCTCTATGTCTGTGAGTCTGTTTCTGTTTCATAGATATGTTCATTTGTGTCATATTTTAGATCCACATATAAGTGATATCATGTGGTATTTGTCTTTCTCTTTCTGACTTACTTCACTTAGTATGACAATCTCTAGGTCCATCCATGTTGCTGCAAATGGCATTATTTCATTTTTTTAATGGCTGAGCAATAGTCCATTGTATATATACCACATCTTCTTTAGCCATTCATCTGTTGATGGACATTTAGGTTGTTTCCATATCTTGGCTATTGTAAATAGTGCTGCTATGAACATAGGGGTGCATGTGTCTTTTTGAATTATAGTTTTGTCTGGGTATACTCCCAGGAGTGGGATTGATGGATCATATGGCAGCTCTATTTTTAGTTTTCTGAGGAACCTCCATACTGTTTTCCATAGTGGCGCCACCAACTTACATTCCTACCAACAATGTAAAAGGGCTCCCTCTTCTCTACACCCTCTGCAGCATTTATTGTTTGTAGAGTTTTAGATGATGGTCATTCTGACCTGTGTGAGGTGATACCTCATTGTAATTTGATTTGCCTTTCTCTAATAATTAACAATGATAAGCATATTTTAATTTGCCTATTGGCCATCTGTATGTCTTCTTTGGAGAAATGTCTGTTTAGATCTTCTACTCATTTTTCTTTTGGGTTGTTTGTTTTTTTGTTATTGAATTGTATGCACTGTTTGTATATTTTGGAAATTAAGTCCTTGTCAGGTGCATCGTTTGCAAATATTTTCTCCCAGTCTTTAGGTTGTCTTATTGTTTTGTTTATGGTTTTCTTCATTGTGCAAAAGCTTTTCAATTTGATTAGGTTCCCCCCCACACATCCACACTTTTTTTGCTTTTATTTCTATTGCCTTGGTAAACTGATCTAAGAAAACCTTGGTATGATTGATGTCACAGAACGTTTTGCCTATGTTCTCTTCTAAGAGTTTTATGGTGTCATGTCTTATATTTAAGTCTTTAAGCCATTTTGAGTTAATTTTTGTGTATGGTGTAAGGGTGTGTTCTAACTTCATTGATTTACATGTGGCTGTCCAGGTTTCCCAATACCACTTGCTGAAGAGACTATCTTTTCCCCACTGTATATTCTTGCCTCCTTTGTTGCAGATTAATTGTCCTTAGGTGTGTGGGTTTATTTCTGGGCTCTCTAGTCTGTACCACTGATCCATATATCTGTTCTTGTACAAATACCATGCTGTTTTGATTACTATAGCTTTGTAGTATTGTCTGAAGTCTGGGAGGGTTATGCCTCCTGCTTTGTTCTTTTTCCTCAGGATTGCCTTGGCAGTTCTGGGTCTTTTATGATTCCATGTAAATTTTAAGATTATTTGTTCTAGTTCTGTGCAAAATGTCATTGATATTTAACTTGATAGGAATCGCACTAAATCTGTAGATTGCTTTGGGTACTATGGCCATTTTAGCAATATTAATCTTCTGATCCAAGAGCATGGGATATCTTTTCATTTCTTTGAATCATCTGCAATTTCCTTTATTAATGTTTTATAGTTCTCAGCATATAGGTCTTTCACCTAGTTTGTCAGGTTTATTCCTAAGTATTTTATTTTTTTGGATACAATTTTAAAGGGATTTTTTTCTTTTGGCTGCATTGAGTCTTTCTTGCTGCTTGCAGGCTTTCTCTTGTTGTGGCAAGCAGGGGCTATTCTTTGTTGTGGTATGCAGGCTTCTCACTGCAGTGGCTTCTCTTGTGGCAGAGTGTGGGCTCTAGGCACGTGGGCTTCAGTAGTTGCCGCATGCGGGCCCCAGGACATGCAGGCTTCAATAGTTGTGGCTTGTGGGCTCTAGAGTACAGGCTTAGTAGTTGTGGTGCACGGGCTTAGTTGCTCCATGGTATGTGAGATCTTCCCAGACCATGGATCAAACCCATGTCCCCTGCATTGGCAGGTGTATTCTTAACCACTGCACCACCAGGGAAGTCCAGGATTGTTTGTTTACATTCTCTTTCTGATATTTCATTGTTAGTGTAAGGAAATTCAACCAATTTATGTTAATCTTGTATCCTGCTACCTTGCTGAATTCGTTTATCAGTTCTAGTAGTTTTTGTGTGTGATTTTGCTACTTTTTTCTTTTAATCTTCTTGCTGGCTTTGTGCATGGATGATTTACTACCTTCACTTTCTTTTCATTCTTTTTTTCTTTTCAATATCAGTGATTTCCATTACCCTGTCTTCCAGCTTGCTGTATCATTTAGTCTACAGTTAATTGCTTCCAGTGTATTTTTTATTTCATTTATTGCATTCTTTATCTCTGTTTCATGGTTCTTTATATTTTCTAACTCTTACAAACTTCTAACTTCTCCCTTTGTGCATTTATTCTTCTCCTGAATTCTTTGATCATCTTTATAATCATTACTCTGGACTCTGTCTTGGGTAGATTGCCTATCTCCACCTCACTTAGTTCTTCTGGGGTTTTATCTTGTTCCCTCATTGGAACACGTTTCTTTGTTGCATCATCTTGCCTGTCTACTGTTTTTATTTCTATGTATCTAGTAGGTTGGTTATGTTTCCTGACCTCAGAGAAGTGGCCTTTTGTAGGAGACATCCTATGTGTCCCAGAAGCACACTCTCCTTTCATCACCAGAATATATGCTCTAGGGGTGTCCTCTGTGTGGGCTGTGTGGGTCGTACTTGTTGCAACAGGCTGACTACTGTGGGTGGTCGAGTAGGTTTGGTTGGCCCCTGGTCTGGTTGGTTACAGGCCCTGCCTTGTGTGGAGGCTGCCAGCTGCTGGTTGGCAGGGCCAGTCATGAGGCAGTTGACTGGAATCCTCGGGGACCCTGCGGCTAGTGCTGACTCACTGATGTGTGAGGCCTGGTTGGGGCCTGCTCACTGATGCATAAAACCAGGTCCTAGGGCTAGTGACAGACTACCAGTGGGCAGAGCCAAGTCCTGGAGTCTGGTTGCAGGGCTCAGGGTTCCCAGAGCTGGTTCTGGTCTGCTGGTATGTTCCCACTCAGTTACTTGCTTGGCCTGAGAGATCCCAGTACTGGTGCCAACAGGCTGTTGGTCAAGGACAGGGGCAGGGCTGCATCCTGAGCTTAAAAAGCTAGAGGGAAGTTTCTAAATGGTGCTTTCCAGCACCAGTGTCCACGTGGCAGAATGGGCCCCCCAAAATGATTTCTACCAGTGTTTATGTCCCCAGGGTGAGCTGCAGTTGCCTCTTCCCTCTCTGGGAGACTCTTCAAGATCAGCAGATGGGTCTGTCACAGGCTCCTTTCAAATTATTTCTTCTGCTCTGGGTCACAGAGCTTGTGAGATTTTGTGTGTGCTCTTTAGAGTGCAGTCTTTATTTTCCACAGCCCTGGGACTCCCCAAAGTAAGCTCCACTGGCCTTCAAGGTCAAATGTTCTGGGGGGTTCATATTCCCAGTAAAGGACCCCCAGGCTGAAGAACCTGATGTTGGGCTCAGACCCCTCACTCCTTAGGGAGAATCCTTTGCAATTGTAATTATTGTTTGTGGGTTGACCACCTAGGGTATGGGACTTGACTCTGTCATGACTCCACCCCTCCTACCCATCTTGCTGTGTTTTCTTTTTTATATCTTTAGTTGTAGAAGATCATTTTGGGTAAGTTCCAGTCTTTTTCATTGATGGTTATTTTGTAAATAGTTGCAATTTTGGGACACCCATGAGGGGAGGTGAACTCAGGGTCTTTCTACTCTGCCATCTTGTCCCCATATGCACCCAGGCAACTGTCTTTTTAAAAAATCTGAAGGTTATTCTGGTCCATAAAGTAGATGGAGACCCCCCTCAGAGGTCTGGTTTGAATTTTGATTCTCCTTGTATCAGTTGCCACCCTGCATGGGTTAATCTTGCTGAACCTTATTTTTTCCTTGTGAAATGTGGATAATTGCTGTCCCATTAGGTTGTTCTTAGGATTGAATGGAGTCCTGTTTGTAAAAGCATCTGGAGAAGTGGCTCAAAAAATGTCAAAATGCAGAGTCGTTGAACATAGTGCTTCTCAAGCATTAATATCCATGAATCATCTGGAGATTTTGGTAAAATATAGATGTTGGTTCTGTAGGCTTGGGGTGGCACCTGCAAGTTTGCATCTCTAACACATTCACAAGTGATGTCAATGATGCTGGTGTATGAACCACAGGCCCTTTGAATAGTATGGATTAAGGAAATATTCATAAGGCTGTATGAATGACATCTTGGATAAGGTCTTAATAATACTAGCATAGAATGACATCATTGCAAGATTTCTTTCCAATTTGATAAATGATATCTTCTGCAATACTAATAACCCAAAGAAAAGCCATACTAGCCCACAAGCTAGCAGTCATAGAAACAGTGAACTCTCCAACTCTGAGCACTCTGAAAATACAAACAGCCTACTCATTAATTCACCTGTAATTTCTGTAAAGCACTGCCTAAGCAGCATATGTTGCAGAGGCAGATGCATATATCAACTTCAACCACTGCAAAGAAATTTCAATATGCTTCATACCAAATTACTTTTGATTAAAAAACATATTCAGAAGACAAATGCAAATTACCTCTAGGTGTGCTCCCTTCAGCTAGCTATTGAGGAATCTAAAGTGCAAGGGCTTAGCATCTATATATATTTTATTTTGTGCAAGCCCAGTGACGCACTGTTTTCTTGAGCAGTGATTTTGAACGTCTTTCAGAGTTGCAGTTTTCAGAAACACAGCCAGAGTGTTTAGGAGGATGGTCATGAGAATGAGTTATTGAATGTGCTTTCAGTTGCATGGAAGTAGTAGCTGTACAGTGTAGAGCTTGGGATGACACATGCTGGGCCTGTTTTATACTGATGACATTTGTGACAGGCTACTCTTTAACAAGCAGCACATACAGAGAAATAAGATACACACTGAAATTATGCAAGTAAAATAATCAAGCTTCCATGGTTGTAGAGAGGGCTTGAGAACAGAGAGAAGAGAAACCTGAAAGGGCATCAAAAGGCCCAGTATTCCAGAATAATCCTGACTTTAAGTAGACCACTCTGTCATTCTCATAATTACCTCAGTGTTGTCACATCAAATATATTACCAAGGGTCGGGGGGCAGGCTCTAGCAACTATTTGTGCTTACATTGTTTGAGGTAGTTTATAATAATTTTTCTTATTTATTACTCAAAACAATGCTATGAGGTAGAACTATTTTTATTCCCATTTTGAGATGTGGAAACTAAGGTCCAAAGTCATATAGTTATTAAGTAATAAAAAACAGGATTCAAGTTTGACTGAGAAGCCCATGTAATTGCCACAGTGCTATCCCATCTTCATTCACATAAGCTTGGCTCCTGATACAACAACAGCTTGGCCAGTATTGTCCAGATGGCCCTCGTCTGCTCTTTACCTCTTGCCACTTCTGACATCTTTGCTACCCATGCTTCTCTGAGGTTCTATCTTGTCTCCGAAAGGTATCTGTGATTATTTTAGGTTAAAAATGGCATTTTGGGGCTTCCCTGGTGGCGCAGCGGTTGCGCGTCCGCCTGCCGATGCAGGGGAACTGGGTTCGCGCCCCGGTCTGGGAGGATCCCACATGCCGCGGAGCAGCTGGGCCCGTGAGCCATGGCCGCTGAGCCTGGGCGTCCGGGGCCTGTGCTCCGCAACGGGAGAGGCCGCAGCAGAGGGAGGCCCGCATACCACAAAAAAAAAAAAAAATGGCATTTTGTAGAAAATGCATATGATATGATCTCATTTTTGAAAACAGTCACTCTCAAATATATTTGTGTGTGCATATGCCTATGTGTATGTTTCAGAACTCTTGGATTTTCATTCAACTTTGAGGAAGGAATGGGGAGGTTGTCCCAATAATAACTGATTTCCTGCAAGCTTGGTGGGATGGGGCTCAGAGTGGAATTTAGTTTGCTTTAAAGAAAATTAAGTAATGTGGTATTTTATATACACACAGAGGTAGAGTTGAAAATTCATACGAACTACATATATAAAGGAGCAAGATTGAATTAAAAACTGAGTTTCTTCTCTTGGCTGACATTAGCTTTGTCAGTTTCCCTCTCTAATAGGCCCTTTAAAAATTATTAACAACTTTACTTACTACAGAAGAGATGTCACCCTCAAAATGACTTGACTTGAAAAAGAATTCTTGGGAGGGGTGAAGATGGAGTATGTTTCATGTCTGCATAAAAGAGGCTGCTCCCCCTGTGTCTTCTGGGGCCAGTCTTATAGAAATTCTATCACATTTGGCTTTCTGAAACTCAAATTCCATAAATTATTGGTTCCTTCCCATTGTTTTAGACAGTTGTATAGTTCTGTCTTTTGTAAGAATGTAAGAGCTAACATCTTCAGTTTTAATCAGCCATTATATCTTACTGAGAGAAGTTTTATTGGAATTTTTTTCTGGTGTGGAATGGAAGCAGAATAGGAGATCCATGGAATGACTTACATGGGAAAGGAGACCTGTCCCAAGGTAAACAACCTAGGGTTCCTTCTACCTCCAAAAAGGAAAATGGGGCTAAGTTTTAGAAAAAACCCAACAGCCACCAAATACAGTATTTGTTTAATTCTATTTGCTATAGAGTAATTCATTGTGTGAATCTACTACATTTATTTACTTATTCAACTATAGGTAGTCAATTGGGTTATTTCTAGTTTGGGGCTCTTAGTAGTAGTACTGCCGTGAACATTTCTGTACATGTCTTTTGGTGAACCTATGTACATATACCAATTGGATTGGCATTGCTGGTCATAGTGCTCCTAGATTTTAAAAAATACTAAAATCTTTTAAAATGAGAGATAACTATTACTTATGGGTCCAACTTCTCCTCATTTTATGTAATGCTATAATCCTGCATTTGTGAGTTCCTACCTATTTCACAGTACATGAAGGAAAAACTAATCTAATGTTATTCCCTAATGATTAAGATCCTGGAAATATAATAGCAACTGAACACAAGTGAAAAGACAAGCTGCAAAGTATGAGAAAACATATGTAATGGATTTAACCATCAAAGAATTATTATCTAGAACTTGAAATAATTTCCGTAAATAAATGAGAAATAAGATGACAGAAAAATGTGGGCAAAAGGAATGAATAGACATTTCACAATAGAACAAACACAAATGGCCAATTATCATGTGTCAAGATGGTCAAACTCACAAGGAATCACTATCTACATTTTTATTTTTGTGTAGAATAAAAGAATTGCCCAAGACCACACAGGTAGAAAGTGATTAACTTTGAATTCAGTTGCAGGCAGACTGATTTTAGGAACTGTTCTCTTAACTCCTACTATATACCGTTTCATTTTATCAGAAATAAAGTTCATTGGGGCTTCCCTGGTGGTGCAGTGGTTGAGAATCTGCAGGGGACACAGGTTCGAGCCCTGGTCTGGGAAGATCCCACATGCCGCGGAGCAACTGGGTCCGTGAGCCACAATTACTGAGCCTGCGCGTCGATCCTGTGCTCCGCAACAAGAGAGACCGCAATAGTGAGAGGCCCGCTCACCGCAATGAAGAGTGGCACCCGCTTGCCACAACTAGAGAAAGCCCTCGCACAGAAACGAAGACCCAACACAGCCATAAATAAATAAACAAATAAATTTTAAAAAGTTATAAAAAAAAAAGAAAGTTCATTTCAAATACTGATCGTGTTTAATGTGGCAGAAGTTCAGTTATGGCAGATCTCTCCAAACTTAGACAAAAACCCCAATTAAACAGATCTAAGTACTTTTTAAATTAACATTGGATGAGAGAGAGAGAGATCAGTAGTCAATTGATAAAGACCACCACTACCTAATATTGACAACATCTAAAATGTTTCTTCCTCATATAACTCAGTCACCCCTGTCAAACTGCTGGGACCTTGTATTCTGAAAGCCTCTTTGTGTTGAGGATGGTTCAGGATATTCTGACCAGAGAAGGGGCACTTAACACAAGGACAAAAGCATAATGCAAAAAGATACATGCACCCCAAAGTTCATTGCAGCACTATTTACAATAGCTAGGACATGGGAGCAACCTAAATGTCCTTTGACAGATGAATGGATAAAGAAGACGTGGTACATATATACAATGGAATATTTCTCATCCATAAAAATGAACAAAATAATGCCCTCTGCAGCAACATGGATGCAACTAGAGATTATCATACTACGTGAAGTAAGTCAGAAAGAGAAAGACAAATACCGTATGATATCACTTACATGTGGAATCTACAATATGGCACAAATGAACCTATCTACAAAACAGAAACAGACTCACAGACATAGAGATCAGAGTTGTGGTTGCCAAGGGGGAGAGGGGAAGGGAGAGGGATGGACTGGGAATTTGGGATTGATAGATACAAACTATTACATTTAGAATGGATAAACAGCAATATCCTAATCTATAGCACAGAGAACTATATCAAATCTCCTGGGATAAACCATAATGAAAAAAATATTTTAAAAAGAATGGATAAATGTATAAAACTGAGTCACTTTGCTGTAAAGCAGATTGGCACAACATTGTAAATCAACTCTACTTCAATAAAAAGTCAATTGCTTTCCTATATACCAAAATAAACAACTGTAATTTGAAATGAAAAACACAGCGTATTCATTAGCACCAAAAAAAAAAGATGAAATGCTTAGGTATAAATCTAACAAAATATGTATAAGATCTATATGAAGGAAAACTGAAAAACTGTGATGAGGAAATCAAAGGTCTAAATAAATGGAGAGATATTCTATGATCATAGATTGAAATATGAATTCAGTGTTGACTCAATGTTGTTAAGATGTTAGTTATTCTCAAATTCGTCAATAGAGTCAATGAAATTCCAATAAAAAATCCCGGTTTGACATCAACAAACTGATTCTAAAGTTTATATGGAGAGGCAAAAGACACAGAAGAGCATAAACAATATTGAAGAAGAAGACCAAAGTTAGAAGACTGACACTACCCTACTTCAAGACTCTCTATAAAGCTACAGTAATCTAGACTGTGGGGTTGGTGAACGAATAGACAAATAAATCAATGAAACATATAAGAGAGACCAGAAATAAACCCACACAAATGCAGTCAGTCATGTCTCCCAGATTCTTTGTGATCCCTATTGCCTTGTTTAGGTATCTGTGCATTTGAAGAAGCAGTCACCTCTTCCAGACTTTATAGACTGACTTTGGTATGGACAGACCTTCACCTGTAGGTTGGGGCACACTGGAGTGTGTTGTGACTCTGGGTTGAGTGGTGCCTGGCACCAAGTGTATGGGTGTGTAGTGGCTCTGGGTCAAGGGGGGCAGAGGTGTCTTGTTGACTCAGGCCACTGGGTTCTATGACTTCGACAACTAAGTGGCCCTTAGCAAGGGCTGCAGGGTTTTACAGCAGCTGCAAGGGCTATTGTAGCCCTCAATGGCACCTCCGGGTCCTGGAGCTAGTGACTAGGGTAGGTGGCTGTGTAGTGGTAGATGCTACCTGCATACACATATGTAGGGTCTAGAGCCAGGGCCAGCAACTGGCACCAGGACTAACTGTGGGTATACTAACGGCTGTCAGCATGCACTTGAGCAGCTATGCTGTGCTATCTGTGGGTGTGCCCATGGCAGTGGAGGCCTGTGACATCATTCAGGCCAGTGGCATGCAGATGTACAGCTGCAGAAATTAGCTACAGTTGTATGCAGTTATGCGGGCCAGTGACAGGTGTCAGGGCTGGTCTGGGCCTAAAAGCAGTTGTTGGGGCCTTGGCTGTTTGCATGCGGGGGCTTACCATGGGGGTGTGCATGACAGTGGAGGTCAATGATGGGAATTGGGGAGGTAGTGTGCAGGTACACAGCAGTAGGGGCTAGCTGGGCCAGATAATTCTTTGTTGTGGGATCTGTCCTATGCATTATAGAATGTTTAGCAGTATTCCTAGTACTGCCCCAATTGTGACAACAAAAATGCCAGACATTGCCAAATATCCCTTGGAGGGTACAGTGACCCCAAGTTGAGAATGATACAGGAGCCTCCAAACCAGAAGGTTCTAGGTCCTAAGAATATCTGATGCTGTGTCTGATGTCTATGTTGCTGCTGAAACATCAAGTGCATGGGTTCTGATTGGATGGGTTGCCAGGGACTCAACACTGGACAGTATGGACATCCAAAAATTTAACCAGAGAGGTAGCTCCTCTCTACCTCTGATCTCTGAGGGACATCTGTGGTGACATTTGTCAGGAATCAATGCTTTCATTGCTGACATATTAGCAATTCTGGTTAGCACTCTGGTATTTAAAGTTAGTTACATTTTCCCTGAAGATGTACAAATTGTCAATTCCAGAAAACACATGTTTCCAGCAGAGCACAGGTTTGTTGTTAACCAACTCATTATTCGGCCATTTTTGAAGAAGAGTCAAAAGTTTTATTTTAAAGTAAATTGTCCCATTTTGGAAATGTTTTATTAGTTGCTCATGTGAGAAAAATAAAAATGAAATACTTTAATGTAGTTTGTCAGTGTTTAACTATCATTGACCAATGTTTTATCATCATTCCCACTTCTTTGTTTCCCAGGCTTCAGGGGCTCCACTTGGAACTAGTGAAGGAAATACAGGATTATGGGGGTAATGTGCTTTGTTAAGGGAAGGGACTTTTCATATCTTACCTTATTAGTAATAGCAACTGAAGTCTCTTTATGTAATCTATTCTCTCCCAGTCTGACAAATTTAGCTTAAAGAGGAAAATTATAAGTTGTGCTAATAGATGCATCAGATATTCCTTAAAAGAAGATCCATTTGTCCTTAACCTACCTTGAAATTAATCTAAGACAATGATTTCAACTTCTTTCTGCTCATTAGGTTCACTTGGGATACTTTAAAAAATACTGAGATTTGGAGATCCTTGTTTCACTGGTCTGGAGTTGGGCTTGGCAACTGTGTTTAAATAGCTCCTCCAGCTCAGGCTGGGAGCAGTCAGGATTGAGAACCACTGACCCAAGAGCCCTCTGAGCAGTGGGGCTGGAACTAACCTCATGAAAATGATGTTTGACTCATGGCTTAGAGCCAGAACTCTGAGGACACTGGAATTCAGAAAACTCCATAGCAATGTGGCAGGAGCAGGTGAAAAACAATACATTGAAGGGAAAGAGGAAAAGGCTATTGACTCCAGAGAGGACAGTCCTGGCATCTCTTAAGGGGCACTTTGTCACCAACATTTGTGTAGCATCTGCTCTGTATAGACCTGTGCTGGATACTGAGTGGTGTTGATTGCTGGGGGTTATTGTTGGGGGTCCCCAAGACCACCTTCAGGTTCAGTAAATCACTAGAGTCACAAAACTCAGAAAAGCTGACTCTCTGTCACACCCTTCCTAGCTTTGTGCCTGGGGTGCTGAGATGTTTCCCTTTTATCTGCACCATAGGAGGGAACAACCAATGGGGCACAGCCACTATCTTCCTGGGGCAGGGGCGCAGCTTAAGCCAGTGAGTACTAGCAGGATCAAACAGGAGTGATGTCAGCAAGATGGTTGACTAGGAGTTCTCAGCTCTCACCCCCACACAAAAACAATAATGAAGTCAACTATTTACAGATGAGGATAATTCTGGAAGAACGCTGGAGTACATTTAGGGGCTGCAGTGACCCAGAGAAGTGCAGAGACAGGGGATGGCTACATAGAAGGAAGTAGAAATCATTCTGCCTAAACTGTCCCATCCCCCAGGATGGTACACTTCAGCTGTGAGTTCTCCTGCGGGGAAGAGGGAGAGTAAGAGACCTCAGCAGTTTTGTCACTCAGGATCTGAGCAGCCCTAGCTTCTGTTGAAAAAGATTCCTGCAGTCTGCAGATGCAGCCCTCAGCTGCCAGAGCTGCCTAGGGCCAGAGTTGTTGTCTCCCATGGAGTCAGAGTTGCTACGTGTCACACCTCCCCACAGGAGGTGGAGTTGCCCACTTGTCCCTCCAACTCTGGTAAGGTCACATATGCCAGCACCCAGAAACCAGCACCTGCTGCCAAGTGCACACCTACATACTGGTCCTAGTACCTACTGGACCACTGTGTGTGCGCCTGTGTGCCTTTTGGACCAAGTGCCTGCCACAGCTGCACATGCACACCCATAGGCCCAGGGGCCTGATGTAGCTGTGCTTGCTGCTCACTGGCCTCTGATCCTTTGCACTTGTTGCCACTGCAGTGTGGGCATCCATGAGTCCACTGGACCAGGTGCCCACTGAAGCTGCATGCCCTCTTGTGTGCCCACCTGACCCAACCCCTGCATGCCACTTGAGACAGTGCCCCTGGCTCAAGACAAATGAAAATAAAAATACAAGAAATTAAAATTATGGCATGCAGCAAAAGTAGTACTAAAAGGAAAGTTTGTGGTAATAAATGCCTAGATTAAAAAAATAAAGACTTCAAATAAAGAACCTAAGTTTACACCTCAAGGATCTAGGAAAAGAAGAATAATAAACTAAGCCCAAAGTTAGCAGAAGAAAGGAAATAATAAAGATTAGAAGAGCTAAATCAAATGGAGATGCAGGGTTTGAAAATCCTAGACCTGATAGGCTCACACTTTACTGCAAAGGGGAGGCTTGAGGGACTGTACAGAGATATCGAGAATGTAGCAAGCGCATTGAGGAGGCTCTTTTAGAGGTAGGTGGGCAGAGCTCTAGGGTGAAGGAGTGACACTGGAAGAAAGTAGCTCATTGTGTGACTATACAAATATTTAATGAAGGAACAGAACTCTGGTTGGGGAGGCAGAGTCAGTAGGGATGGCAGTGTCAATGGCAGAGGCACCATTGATCCCAGGTCTCTGTGTCCACAGTGGAGTCTATGATGCAGCCTCATTTCCTCCTCCCCAGTTTAGCAAGGGCAATGACTGGTGATATTATCTCAGAATGAAGGTTGTGACTTTCCTACACAGACCACTTGGTTAATTTCTAATTGTTTGGAGAGTGGGAAGCTTTCTGAAGAGGTTCAAAGTATTCCTGTTGATTCAGATATCTTCACTTCATGGTTGCTGTGCATGATGTTCAGATTTTTTCCTCTCCAATTCTTTTCTGAGCCCAAATTCATTATGAACTGTCATTCCAGGATGTTTTAAAGCATAGCTTTTACTTGTTTTCTGGAAAAAGGAAATTTATAAGGACTCAACCATTTCTGCTCATGATCCTACAATTTCTTGTACAACAAGAAAGAACAGACAACAAGATTGGGACAGAAAACTATGCTCTCTGAAAGAGAACCCTCACAAAACAGGGATCACACATTCATTATTACCTTTCAATTCAAAGTTCCTGCTTATTCTGTCCTCAGGAACAGTTTTTACATTTACCAGTGCTTTATGGCAAACATGCAAGAAGAAACTGAGGGCAGATCCCTTTCCTTGAACATTCAGCGTTTGTAAAATTAAAGCAGAAAAGGATATTGAATTATCATTTGTAACTACTGGGTTTGATCCCACAGGAGAGGATGAGAGAGTAATACATTTTCTTACTACCAAGCACTCATTCCTAGGAAGAGATGGACTCTTTGTTACCTGGAGGCTATACACTGTGGTAACAGGATCTCCTCCGAGGCAGAGAGCCCTGTGACTAACACACTGCTTCATTTCTGTTAGCTAAACACTTCAAGTTTTATCAGAAAAGATGATAAATTAATGATAATTCTTCCAAAATCTCCAATACTTTGAATTACTATTTCTTGGATTTATGTAAAAATCAATTAAGGAAATCTTTGAAATAAGAACATAAATCACTAGAAGAACGTTTGACATCTAGTGCACAATTATTAGTAATTAGAGAACACTCATAGTAGTGGTATTAGAGGACTCAAAGCAATCTCAAATTATATGGAACTCAAATTCTGTGGAGTTATTAGAAATCTAAATAGAAAAGAGATTTTCTCATTTGAGTCATTTCTGACTTAACCATTATTAAATTATGGATAAGTGAGAATTAAAGAGGAACAGAACAAACCCCCTTTGACTAAATACACAAAACAACAAGTAATGGAAAGAGATGAAAAGTAGTAAGAGCAACCAAAGATGTGCTTTTTCTCTGCACCACTCAATCATAATAATTTCCCTTTTAAAAGGTTTACTGAGAGGTTTCCTGTACCAGAGTTTAACCACCTTATTTATTATCTGACCCGATTCTACCATGTTTTAAAAACGACTCTTTTTTCTTCTAGTTTTATTGTGATATATTTTATGCACAGAATTGTATAAGTTAAAGGTGTACAGCATAATGATTTGACTTATGTACATCATGAAATGATTCCTAATAAGTTTAGTGAACATCCATCATCTCATATAGATACAAAATTAAGAAATAGAAAAACACTTTTTTTGTGTGTGATGAGGACTCTTACGATTTTCTCTCTTAACAGCTTTCATATATAACATACAGCAGTGTTAATTATATTTATTAATGACCATCACACGCTGAGGGAAGAGGTGAAAGGCATCTATATTAAAACAGCCCTTGGGCTTCCCTGGTGGCGCAGTGGTTGCGCGTCCGCCTGCCGATGCAGGGGAACCGGGTTCGCGCCCCGGTCTGGGAGGATCCCACATGCCGCGGAGCGGCTGGCCCCGTGAGCAATGGCCGCTGAGCCTGCGCGTCCGGGGCCTGTGCTCCGCAACGGGAGAGACCGAAGCAGAGGGAGGCCTGCATACCACAAAAAAAAACAAAAACAAACAGCCCTTGCACCAAATATATTAAACCCAGACAAGTTACACAGGGAGGCACCCACATATAAATAGCTCTCCAAGACCACAGTAGATAATTGTTTCTCCTAAACTCACAAAGAAAGAGAAATTTAAATAAAATGAAGAAGCTGAGGAACCACTACCAGTTAAAAGACCAAAAGAATTTTCCAGAAAGAACAATGAAAGACTTCTTCAGTCTAATAGACACTAATTTTAAAAAGGAGATTATGAAAATACTGAAGGAACTAAGAAAACTATCCACAGAAATGCAGAGTACTGTAAAAAGGAACTAGAAATTATAAAGAGGAACCAAGAAAAATTAGAAAACTCATTTGCAGAGATGAAAGCTGAGCTAAAGGCAATGAATGCAGTAGAAAGAATAAGTGACCTGGAAGATAGAATAATGGAAATCACCCAATCAGGACAGCAGACAGAAAGCCAAATGAAAAATTATATTTATCATATTGTAAATTATATCCCTAGTACTTATAACTGGAAATTTGAGTTTTTTGACTGCCTTCATTCACTCCCCATCCCCTGACCCTCTGCCTCTGGTAACCACAAATGTGATCTCTTTTTCTATGAGTTTGTTTTTGAAGTTTAATTGACCTACAATACTACATTAGCTCCTGTTACACAACATAATGCTTCAGTATTTCTATACATTTCAAAACAATCACCCCCATAAGTCTAGTTAAGGTATGTCATCGTACAAAGATATTACACTGTTGTTGACTATCATGCCCACACTGTGCATTTCATAACTGTGACTCATCTATTTTGCAGTTAGAAGTTTGTACCTCTTAATCTCCCTCACCTTTTCCTTTCTTCTCTTTACCTCCCTCCCCTCTGGCAATCACCTGTTTGTTCTTTGTATCTCTAACTCTGTTTCTTTTTTGTTTGTTTGCCTATTTGTTTTGTTTTTTAGATTCCACACGTAAGTGAAATCATACAGTATTTGTCTTTGTCTGATTTGTTTCACTTACCAAAATACCCTCTACATCAATCCATGTCATAACAAATGGAAAGATTTCATTTTTTAAAAAAATGGCTGAATAATATTCCATTGTGTATATATATATATGTATACCATATATTCTTTTCTTAAAAATTGAGGTATAGTTGATTTACAATATTATATGAGTTTCAGATGTACAACACTGTGATTCACAATTTTTAAAGGCTATACTCCATTTATAGTTATTATAAAATATTGGCTGTGCTGTACAATATATCCTTGTAGCTTATTTATTTTAAACATAGTAGTTAGTATCTTGTAATCCCCTACCCCTATCTTGACCCTCCCCCTTCCCTTTCTGCACTGATAATAACTAGTTTGTTCTCCATATCTGTGAGTCTATTTCTGTTTTTTTATACTGACTAGTTTGTTTTATTTTTAGGTTCCACATATAAGTGATAAAATACAGTATTTGTCTTCCTCTGATTTATTTTACTAAGCATAATACCTGCAAAGTCTATCCATGTTGCTGCAGATGGAAATATTTCATTCTTTTTTATGGCTGAATAGTATTCTAGTGTGTATATATACACCACATTTTCTTTTTTTTTTAAATTTATTTATTTAATTAGTTATTTTTGGCTGCATTGGGTCTCTGCTGCTGCGCATGGGCTCTCTTTTTTCTAGTTGTGGCCAGCAGGTGCCACTCCTCCCCGCAGTGCGCAGGTCCCTGATTGCAGTGGCTTCTCTTGTTGTGGAGCACGGGCTCCAGGTGCGCGGGCTTCACCAGTTGTGGCATGCAGGCTCAGTAGTTTTGGCTCATGGGCTCCAGAGCACAGGCCCAGCAGTTGTGGCGCACGGGCCCAGCCACCCCATGGCATGTGGGATCCTCCTGGACCAGGGCTCAAACCCGTGTCCCCCGCATTGGCAGGCGGACTCCCAACCACTGCGCCACCAGGGAAGCCCCACCACATTTTCTTTATCCATTCATTTGTGGATGGACACCTAGGTAGCTTCCATGTCTTGGCTATTGAAAATAATGCTGCTATGAACATTGGGGTACATGTATCTTTTCTAATAAGTGTTTTCATTTTCTTCAGATATATACCTAGCAGTGGAATTTCTGGATCACTTGGTAGTTCTACTTTTAGTTTTTTGAGGAACTTCTGTACTGTTTTTCCCAGTGGCTGCATCAATTTACATTCCCACCAAGAGTGTATAAGGATTCCTTTTTCTTAACATCCTCACCAACATTTGTTATTTGTTGTTTTTTTGATGATAGTCATTTTGACAGGTGTGAGGTAATATCTCATCATGGTTTTGATTTACATTTCTCTGATGATTAAGTGTTGAGCATTTTTTCATGTCTTTTGGCAATCTCTATATTTTCTTTGGAAAAATATTCAATCTGCCCATTAAAAAATTTTTTTTTCTGATATTGAGTTGCATGAGCTTTTTTTAAAAAATAGATCCTTATTGGAGTATAATTGCTTCACAATACCATTTTAATTTCTGTTACACAACAAAGTGAATCAGCCATATGTATACACATGTCCCCATATCCCCTCTTCACAATACCATTTTAATTTCTGTTACACAACAAAGTGAATCAGCCATATGTATACACATGTCCCCATATCCCCTCCCTCCTGAGCCTCCTTCCCATCCTCCCTATCCCACCCGTCTAGGTCATCACAAAGCACCAAGCTGATCTCCCTGTGCTATGCTGCTGCTTCCCACCAGCCAACTATTTTACATTTGGTAGTAGATATATGTTGATGCTATTCTCACTTCACCCCACCTTCTCCTTCCCACCCCATGTCATCAAGTCCATTCTCTATGCCTACCTCTTTATTCCTGCCCTGCAACTAGATTCATCAGTACCATTTTTTTTTAGATTCCATATATGCGTTACCATGTGGTATTTGTTTTTCTCTTTCTGACTTACTTCACTCAGTATGACACACTCTAGGTCCATCCACCTCACTACAAATAACTCAATTTCATTTCTTTTTATGACTGAGTAATATTCCATTGTATATATGTGCCACATCTTCTTTATTCATTCATCTGTTGATGGACATTTAGGTTGGTTCCATGTCCTGGCTGTAAATAGTGCTGCAATGAACATTATGGTGCATGTGTCTTTTTAAATTATGGTTCTCTCAGGGTATATGCCCAGTAGTGGAATTCCTGGGTCATATGGTAGTTCTATTTTTAGTTTTTTAAGGAACCTCCATACTGTTCTCCATAGTGGCTGTGTCAATTTACATTCCCACTAACAGTGTAGGAGGATTCCCTTTTCACCATAACCTTTCCAACATTTATTGTTTCTAGCTTTTTTGATAATGGTCATTCTGACCGGGGTGAGGTGATATCTCATAGTAGTTTTGATTTGCATTTCTCTAATGAGTGATGTTGAGCATCCTTTCATGTGCCTCTTGGCCATCTGTATGTCCTCCTTGGTGAAATGTCTATTTAGGACTTCTGCCCATTTTTTAACTGGATTGATTTTTTTCTTGATATTGAGTTCCATGAGCTGTTTATATACATTGAAGATTAATCCTTTGCTGATTCATTTGCAAAAATTTTCTCCCATTCTGATGGTTATCTTTTTGTCTTGTTTATGGTTTCCTTTTCTGTGCAAAAGCATTTAAGTGTAATTAAGTCCCATTTTATTTTTGTTTTTATTTCCATTACTCTAGGAGGTGGGTCAAAAAAGATCTTAATGTGGTTTATGTCAAAGAGTATTTTTCCTATGTTTTCCTCTAAAAGTTTTATAGTGTCTGGTCTTACATTTATTTTGACAGGTGTGAGGTAATATCTCATCATGGTTTTGATTTACATTTCTCTGATGATTAAGTGTTGAGCATTTTTTCATGTCTTTTGGCAATCTCTATATTTTCTTTGGAAAAATATTCAATCTGCCCATTAAAAAAATTTTTTTTCTGATATTGAGTTGCATGAGCTTTTTTTAAAAAATAGATCCTTATTGGAGTATAATTGCTTCACAATACCATTTTAATTTCTGTTACACAACAAAGTGAATCAGCCATATGTATACACATGTCCCCATATCCCCTCCCTCTTGAGCCTCCTTCCCATCCTCCCTATCCCACCCCTCTAGGTCATCACAAAGCACCAAGCTGATCTCCCTGTGCTATGCTGCTGCTTCCCACCAGCCAACTATTTTACATTTGGTAGTAGATATATGTTGATGCTATTCTCACTTCACCCCACCTTCTCCTTCCCACCCCATGTCATCAAGTCCATTCTCTATGCCTACCTCTTTATTCCTGCCCTGCAACTAGATTCATCAGTACCATTTTTTTTTAGATTCCATATATGCGTTACCATGTGGTATTTGTTTTTCTCTTTCTGACTTACTTCACTCAGTATGACACACTCTAGGTCCATCCACCTCACTACAAATAACTCAATTTCATTTCTTTTTATGACTGAGTAATATTCCATTGTATATATGTGCCACATCTTCTTTATTCATTCATCTGTTGATGGACATTTAGGTTGGTTCCATGTCCTGGCTGTAAATAGTGCTGCAATGAACATTATGGTGCATGTGTCTTTTTAAATTATGGTTCTCTCAGGGTATATGCCCAGTAGTGGGATTGCTGGGTCATATGGTAGTTCTATTTTTAGTTTTTTAAGGAACCTCCATACTGTTCTCCATAGTGGCTGTGTCAATTTACATTCCCACTAACAGTGTAGGAGGATTCCCTTTTCACCATAACCTTTCCAACATTTATTGTTTCTAGCTTTTTTGATAATGGTCATTCTGACCGGGGTGAGGTGATATCTCATAGTAGTTTTGATTTGCATTTCTCTAATGAGTGATGTTGAGCATCCTTTCATGTGCCTCTTGGCCATCTGTATGTCCTCCTTGGTGAAATGTCTATTTAGGACTTCTGCCCATTTTTTAACTGGATTGATTTTTTTCTTGATATTGAGTTCCATGAGCTGTTTATATACATTGAAGATTAATCCTTTGCTGATTCATTTGCAAAAATTTTCTCCCATTCTGATGGTTATCTTTTTGTCTTGTTTATGGTTTCCTTTTCTGTGCAAAAGCATTTAAGTGTAATTAAGTCCCATTTTATTTTTGTTTTTATTTCCATTACTCTAGGAGGTGGGTCAAAAAAGATCTTAATGTGGTTTATGTCAAAGAGTATTTTTCCTATGTTTTCCTCTAAAAGTTTTATAGTGTCTGGTCTTACATTTAAATCTTTAATCCATTTGGAGTTTATTTTTGTGTATGGTATTAGGGAGTGTTCTAATTTCATTATTTTACATGTAGCTGTCCAGTTTTGCCAGCATCATTTATTGAAGAAGCTGTCTTTTCTCCACTGTATATTCTTGCCTCCTGTATCAAAAATGAGGTGACCATATGTGCATGGGTTTATCTTTGGGCTTTCTATCCTATTCCATTGATCTATATTTCTGTTTTTGTGCTGGTACCATACTGTCTTGATTACTGTAACTTTGTCATATAGTCTGAAGTCTGGGAGCCTGATTGCTCCAGCTCTGTTTTTCTTTCTCAAGATTGCTTTGGCTATTTGGGGTCTTTTGTGTTTCCACTCAAATTATGAAATTTTTTGTTCTAGTTCTGTGAAAAATGCCAGTGGTAGTTTGATAGAGATTGCATTGAATCTGTAGATTGCTTTGGGTAGTAGAGTCATTTTCACAATGTTGATTCTTCCAATCCAAGAACATGGTATATCTCTCCATCTGTTTGTATCATCTTTAATTTCTTTCATCAGTGTCTTATAAGGGATTGCACTGAATCTGTAGATTGCTTTGGGTAGTAGAGTCATTTTCACAATGTTGATTCTTCCAATCCAAGAACATGGTATATCTCTCCATCTGTTTGTATCATCTTTAATTTCTTTCATCAGTATCTTATGGTTTTCTGCATACAGGTCTTATGTCCCCTTAAGTAGGTTTATTCCTAGATATTTTATTCTTTTTGTTGGAATGATAAATAGGAGTGTTTCCTTAGTTTCTCTTTCAGATTTTTCATCATTAATGTATAGGAATGCAAGAGATTTCTGTGCATTAATTTTGTATCCTGCTACTTTACCAAATTCATTGATTAGCTCTAGTAGTTTTCTGGTAGCATCTTTAGGATTCTCTATGTATAGTATCATGTCATCTGCAAACAGTGACAGTTTTACTTCTTTTCCAATTTGTATTCCTTTAATTTCTTTTTCTTCTCTGATTGCTGTGGCTAAAACTTCCAAAACTATGTTGAATAATAGTGGTAAGACTGGGCAACCTTGTCTTGTTCCTTATATTAGTGGAAATGGTTTCACTTTTTCACCATTGAGAATGATGCTTGCTGTGGGTTTGTCATATATGGTCTTTATTATGTTGAGGTGGGTTCCCTCTATGTCCATTTTCTGGAGAGTTTTTATCATAAATCGATGTTGAATTTTGTCAAAAACTTCTTCTGCATCTATTGAGATGATCATATGGTGTTATTCCTTAATTTGTTAATGTGGCGTATCACATTGATTGGTTTGTGTATATTGAAGAATCCTTGCATTCCTGGGATAAACCCCACTTGCTCATGGTTTATGATCCTTTTAATATGCTGTTGGATTCTGTTTGCTAGTATTTTGTTCAGGATTTTTCCATCTATGTTCGTCAGTGATATTGGTCTATAATTTTCTTTTTTTGTGATATCTTTTTCTGATTTTGGTATCAGGGTGATGGTGGCCTCGTTGAATGAATTTGGGATTGTTTCTCTCTCTGCAATTTTTGGAGGAGTTTGAGAAGGATGGGTGTTAGCTTTTCTCTAAATGTTTGATAGAATTCACCTGTGATGCCATGTGGTCCTGGACTTTTGTTTGTTGAACGATTTTTAATTACAGTTTCAATTTCATTACTTGTGATAGGTCTGTTTATATTTTCTAAGTTTTTCTGGTTCAGTCTTTGAAAATTGCACCTTTCCCAGAATTTGTCCATTTCTTTGTGGCTGTCCATTTTTTTGGCATATAGTTGTTTGTAGTACTCTCTTATAATCCTTTGCATTTCTGCATTGAGTTGTGATTTCTCCTTTTTCATTTTTAATTTTATTTATTTGCTTCCTCTCCCTTCTCTTCTTGGTGATCCTGGCTAAGGGTTTATCAATTTTCTTTATCTTCTCAAAGAACCAGTTTTTAGTTTTATTGATCTATACTATTGTTTCCTTCATCTTTGTTTCATTTATTTCTGCTCTGATCTTTATGATTTCTGTCCTTCTACTGACTTGGGTTTTCTTTGTTCTTCTTTCTCTAGTTGTTTTAAGTGTAGGGTTAGATTGTTTATTTGAAACTTTTCTTGTCTCTTGAAGTGAGATTGAATTGCTGTAAACTTCCCTCTTAGAAACGCTTTTGCTGCATCCCATAGGTTTTGGGTCGTCGTGTTTTCATTGTCATTTGTTTCTATGTATTTTTTAATTTCCTCTTTGAATTCTTCAGTGATCTCTTTTTAAGAATATTTATTTATTTATTTATTTATTTGGCTGTGTTGGGTCTTCGTTGCTGCATGCAGGCTTTCTCTAGTTGTGGTGAGCATGGGCTACTCTTCATTGTGGTGCAGGGGCTTCTCATTGTGGTTGCTTCTCTTGTTGCAGAGCACGGGCTCTAGGTGGACAGGCTCAGTAGTTCTGGTGCACTGGCTTAGTTGCTCCACAGCATGTAGCATCTTCCAGGACCAGGGCTCAAACTTGTGTCCCCTGAATTGGCAGGCTGATTTTTTTTTTTTTTTTTTTGTGGTATGCGGGCCTCCCTCTGTTGTGGCCTCTCCCGTTGCGGAGCACAGATGATCTATCCTGGAGAATGTTCCGTGTACTCTTGAGAAGAAAGTGTTTTCTGCCACTTTTGGGTGGAATGTTCTATAAATATCAATTAGATCTATTTGGTCTTTGGTGTCATTTAAAGCTTGTGTTTCCTTATTTATTTTCTGTTTGGATGATCTGTCCATTGGTGTAAATGGGGTGTTAAAGTCCCCTACTATTATTGTGTTACTGTCGATTTCTCCTTTCCTGGTTGCTAGCATTTGCCTTATGTATTGAGGTGCTCTATGTTGGATCCGTAAACATTTATAATTGTTGTATCTTCTTGGATTGATCCTTTGATCATTATGTAGTGCCCCTCTGTATCGCTTGTAACAGTCTTTATTTTAAAGTCTATTTTGTCTGATATGAGAATTGCTACTCCAGCTTTCTTCTGATTTCCATTTGCATGGAATATTTTTTTCCATCCCCTCACTTTCAGTCTGTATGTGTCCCTAGGTCTGAAGTGGGTCTCTTGTAGACAGCATATATATGGGTCTTGTTTTTGTATCCATTCAGCCAGTCTGTGTCTTTTGGTGGGAGCATTTAATCCATTTACATTTAAGGTAATTATCGATATGTATGGTCCTATTACCATTTACTGAATTGTTTCAGGTTGTTCTTGTAGGTCTTTTCCTTCTCTTGTGTTTCTTGCCTAGAGAAGTTCCTTTAGCATTTGTTGTAAAGCTGGTTTGGTGGTGCTGAACTCTCTCAGCTTTTGCTTGTCTGTAAAGGTTTTAATTTCTCCATCAAATCTGAATGAGATCCTTGCTGGGTAGAGTAATCTTGGTTGTAGGGGGCTATTTCCTTTCTCATGTTAGGAAGTTTTTAACTATAATATCTTCAAAGATTTTCTCAGATCCTTTCTTTATCTCTTCTTCTTCTGGTTCCCCTATAATTAGAATGTTGGTTAATTTAATATGTCCCAGAGGTGTCTTAGGCTGTCTTCATTTCTTTTCATTATTTTTTCTTTAATCTGTTCTGTGGCAGTGAATTCCACCATCTGTCTTCCAGCTCACTTATACTTTCTTCTGCCCCAGTTATTCTGCTATTGATTCTTTCTAGTGTATTTTTAGTTTCAGTTATTATGTTATTCATTACTCTTTGTTTTTTAGTTCTTATAGGTCCTTGTTAAACATTTCTTGTATTTTTTGATTTGTGCCTCCATTCTATTTCTGAGATCTTGGATCATCTTTACTATCATTACTCTGAATTCTTTTTCAGGTAGATTTCCTATTTCCTCTTCATTTATTTGGTTTTGTGGGTTTTTACCTTACTACTTCACCTGCAGCAAATTTCTCTGTCTTCTCATTTTGTGTACCTTACTGTGTTTTAGGTCTCCTTTCCACAGGCTGCAGGGTCATAGTTCCTCTTGCTTCTGGGTGTGCCCCCAGTGGGTGAGGTTGCTCCAATGGCTTGTGTAGCTTTCCTGGTGGGAGGGACTGGTGGCTGCACTCTGGTAGGTGGAGCTGGATCTTGTCTTTATGATGCGCAGGGCCACATCAGCTTGTGTGTTTTGGGGTGTCTTTGTGCTTAATACGACTTAGGCAACCTGTCTGCTGATGGGTGGGTTTGTGCTCCTGTCTTGCTTGTTGTTTGGCATGAAGCATCCAGCATTGGAGCCTGCAGGCAGTTGGGGGGAGCTGGGTCTTGAGTGGAGATGGAGACCTCCAGGGGAGCTCTGGCTGATTAATATTCCCTGGGTCTGGGAATTCTCTGGTGGTCCAGCATCCTAGACTTGGCACTCCCATCCCAGAGGCTTAGGCCTGACCCCCGGCCAGGGAAACAAGACTCTGCAAGCCTCACAGTGTGGCAAAAAAAGACTAAAAAAAAAAAAAA
>NC_041222.1:82281140-82283386 GCF_002837175.3 Physeter macrocephalus
TCTGTTGTGGCCTCTCCCGTTGCGGAGCACAGGCTCCGGACACGCAGGCCCAGCGGCCATGGCTCACGGGCCCAGCCGCTCCGCGGCATGTGGGATCCTCCCAGACCGGGGCGCGAACCCGGTTCCCCTGCATCGGCAGGCAGACGCGCAACCACTGCGCCACCAGGGAAGCCCCTGGCAGGCTGATATTTAACCACTGTGCCACCAGGGAAGTCCTTCAGTGATGTCTTGGTTATTTAGTGGTACACTGTTTAGCCTCCATGTATTTGTGTTTTTTACAGTTTTTTTTCCTGTAATTGATTTCTAATCTCATAACATTGTGGTCAGGAAAGATGCTTGATATGATTTCAATTTTCTTAAATTTTCCGAGGCTTGATTTGTGACCCAAGATGTGATCTATCCTGGAGAATGTTCCATGCTGACTTGAGAAGAAAGTGTTTTCTGCCACTTTTGGGTGGAATGTTCTATAAATATCAATTAGATCTATTTGGTCTTTGGTGTCATTTAAAGCTTGTGTTTCCTTATTTATTTTCTGTTTGGATGATCTGTCCATTGGTGTAAATGGGGTGTTAAAGTCCCCTACTATTATTGTGTTACTGTCGATTTCTCCTTTCCTGGTTGCTAGCATTTGCCTTATGTATTGAGGTGCTCTATGTTGGATCCGTAAACATTTATAATTGTTGTATCTTCTTGGATTGATCCTTTGATCATTATGTAGTGCCCCTCTGTATCGCTTGTAACAGTCTTTATTTTAAAGTCTATTTTGTCTGATATGAGAATTGCTACTCCAGCTTTCTTCTGATTTCCATTTGCATGGAATATTTTTTTCCATCCCCTCACTTTCAGTCTGTATGTGTCCCTAGGTCTGAAGTGGGTGTCTTGTAAACAGCATATATGTTTGTATCCATTCAGCCAGTCTGTGTCTTTTGGTTGGGGCATTTAATCCACTTACGTACAAGGTTATTATTGATATGTATGTTCCTATTACAATTTTCTTAATTGTTTTGGGTTTGTATTTGCATGTCTTTTTCTTCTCTTGTGTTTTCCTCTTAGAGAAGTTTCTTTAGCATTTGTTGTAAAGCTGGTTTGGTAGTGCTGAATTATCTTAGCTTTTGTTTGTCTGAAAAGCTTTTGACTTCTCCATCAAATCTGAATGAGATCCTTGGTGGGTAGAGTAATCTTGACTGTAGGTTTTTCTCTTTCATCACTTTAAGTATATCCTGCCACTCCCGTCTGGCCTGCAGAGTTTCCACTGAAAAATCAGCTGATAACCTTAAGGGGCTGCCTTTGTATGTTATTTGTTGCTTTTCCCTTGCTGCTTTTAATATTTTTTCTTTGAATTTAATTTTTGTTAGTTTGATTAATATGTATCTTGGTGTGTTTTTCCTAGGTTTTATCCTGTATGGGACTCTCTGTGCTTCCTGGACTTGGGTGATTATTTCCTTTCACATGTTAGGGAAGTTTTCCACTATAATCTCTTCTATTATTTTCTCAGACCCTTTCTTTTTCTCTTCTTCTGGGACCCCTATAATTCGAATGTTGGAAGTTTCTTTAGCATTTGTTGTAGATCTGGTTTGGTAGTGCTGAATTATCTTAGCTTTTGTTTGTCTGAAAAGCTTTTGACTTCTCCATCAAATCTGAATGAGATCCTTGGTGGGTAGAGTAATCTTGACTGTAGGTTTTTCTCTTTCATCACTTTAAGTATATCCTGCCACTCCCGTCTGGCCTGCAGAGTTTCCACTGAAAAATCAGCTGATAACCTTAAGGGGCTGCCTTTGTATGTTATTTGTTGCTTTTCCCTTGCTGCTTTTAATATTTTTTCTTTGAATTTAATTTTTGTTAGTTTGATTAATATGTATCTTGGTGTGTTTTTCCTAGGTTTTATCCTGTATGGGACTCTCTGTGCTTCCTGGACTTGGGTGATTATTTCCTTTCACATGTTAGGGAAGTTTTCCACTATAATCTCTTCTATTATTTTCTCAGACCCTTTCTTTTTCTCTTCTTCTGGGACCCCTATAATTCGAATGTTGGTGTGTTTAGTGTTGTCCCAGACGTGTCTGAGATTGTTTTCAATTCTTTTCATTCTTGTTTCTTTATTCTGCTCCTCAGCAGTTATTTCCACCATTTTATCTTCCAGTTCACTTATTCGTTCTTCTGCCTCTGTTATTCTGCTATTCATTCCTTCTAGTGTATTTTTCATTTCAGTTATTGTGTTGTTCATCTCTGTTTGTTTGTTCTTTACTTCT
>NC_041222.1:82283606-82324002 GCF_002837175.3 Physeter macrocephalus
TCTGAATTCTTTTTCAGGTAGATTGCCTATTTCCTCTTCATTTATTTGCTCTTGTAGGTTTTTACTTTGCTCCTTCATCTGTAACATATTTTTTTTTCCTTCTCATTTTTTTTTAATTAATGGGATTGTGTTCCTGTTTCACAGGTTATTTGGCCTGAGGCTTCCAACACTGGAGTTTGTATGCTATTGGGTAGAGCTGGGTCTTGGTGTTGAGATGAGGAACTCTGTGAGACCTCACTCTGATGAATATTCCCTTGGGTCTGAGGTTCTCTGTTAGTTCAGTGGTTTGGACTTGCAGCTCCTGCCACAGGAGCTTCTGTGTGATCCCAGGCTCATCGCAGATCAAGATCCTGCCAGCTGCATGGGGTGGCAAAAAAATAAAAATAAAAAATTAACAAAGCAAAAAATAAAATTAGACTAGGAAACTACAGATATGTTAGAAAGAATGTAAAAATTAAAAAAATAGATGAATCAACAACTAGAAGGTACATCAGTATCACAATAGTAAAAAAGAGGAGGGAAAAGAAAAAATAAATAAATAAAAGGGGTGGGGGAAAGCCCTTGCATGGAAAGCAGGGCCTAAGCAAGAGCGAGGTGTGGGTCATGGGCAGGGCCAATGCTCAGGACCCACGGGGCTGGAAAAGGCCCTTGGGGCTGTGGGGGGTAGGGCTTAGGTTCAAGCAACAGAAGGGGCCCAGACATGTCCCCCACCTCTGGTCTCAGAGCTCAAGGGACCTCACCTGGGAGCCCAGCAAGCTTCCTGGGCTCGAGTGGGTGGAGCAAACGCCCTTCTCTCCTCTTTTGCTCCTCCGGCCTGGGGTCTGGGAGGGTCCCTCCTGCTTGCCTCTCCTGATCCCCCTGGCCTCCCTCCTATGCCCACAAGAACCCACGCTGCCTGGAGGGGCCTTGGAGGCTAGGGAATTGGCCTGGGAGCTCAGCAGTCTCCCTGTGCCTGAGTAGGCCTGGCAATTGCCCTCCATTCCTCTCCCACTCCTTCCACAGGGCCCCGCCTGCCTGCCTCTCCTGATCCCCCTAGACTCCCTCCTATGCCCACAAGGACCCACGCAGCCTGGAGAGAACTTGGAGGGTAGGGGATCAGCCTGGGAGCTCTGCATGCTCCCTGCGCCTGAGTGGGTGGGGCAATTGTCCTCTGTTCCTCTCCTGCTCCACCTGGATGGCCCCTCCCGCCTACCACTCCTGATCTCCCCGGCCTCTCTCCTATGCCCCCAGGACCCATGTGGCCTTGATGGGGGTTTGGAGGCAGGGTGGGGGACCAGCTTGGGAGCTCAGCAGACTCCTTGGCCGAGTGGGTCAGGTAATTGCCCTCCGCTCCTCTCCCACTAGTCCTGGAGAGTCCCTCCCACCTGCCTCTCCTGATCTCCCCGGCCTCAGGGGAGCTGATCTTGTCTGGCCTCCATTTCTCCTCTCCCCTTGGTCCCCCTACATCCTACTGGTTCACTCTGGGGTTCCTCCCATCTCCTTGGGGGTCAGTCTCTGAGCAGTGGCCGGCAGGTGCCTTAGTTGTGGGGAGATGCTAATTCCACATCTTCCCACACCACCATCTTGACTCCTCCCCACTGCATGAGCTTTATATGTATTTTGGATATTAACCCTGCATCAGTCATATCATTTACAAATATTTTCTTCCATTCAGTACATTGTCTTTTGCTTTGTTATGGATCACTGTGCCTTTGCTATGCAAAACCTTTCAAGTTTAATTAGGTCCCATTTGTTTATTTTTGCTTTTATTTATTTTGCCTTAGGAGACGGATCCAAAAAAAATACTACTATTTATGTCAAAAAGTGTTCTACCTATGTTCTCTTCTATGAATTTTATAGTTTCAGGTCTCACATTTAGGTCTTTAATCAATTTTGAGGTTTTTTGTTTTTTGTTTGTTTGAAAGTGTTCTACCTATGTTCTCTTCTATGAATTTTATAGTTTCAGGTCTCACATTTAGGTCTTTAATCAATTTTGAGGTTTTTTGTTTTTTGTTTTTTGTTTGTTTGCTTGTTTTTGTTTTTTTTTCCGTACATGGGCCTCTCACTGTTGTGGCCTCTCCCGTTGCGGAGCACAGGCTCTGGACATGCAGGCTCAGCAGCCATGGCTCACAAGCCTAGCTGTTCCGCAGCATGTGGGGTCTTCCCGGACCGGGGCACAAACCTGTGTCCCCTGCATCGGCAGGCACACTCTCAACCACTGCGCCACCAGGGAAGCCCTGAGTTTATTTTTTTATACAGTGTGAGAAAGTGTTCCAATTTCATTCTTTTACATGTTGCTGTCTAATTTTTCCAGCATCACTTATTGAAGGGAGTACCTTTTCCCAAGAGCATTATATACTCTTTCCTCCTTTGTCATAGATTAATTGACCGTGTGTTGGTATACTTCTGGAACTCTATTTTGTTGCCTTGATCTATGTGTCTGTTTTTGTGCCAGCACCACACTGTTTTGATTACTGTAGCTTTGTAATATAGTCTGAATTCATGGAGCATGATACCTCCAGCTTTGTCTTTTTTCCTCAAGATTACTTTGCAATTCAGGGTCTTTTGTGGTTCCACACACATTTTAGGGTTATTTGTTCTCACTCTGAAAAATGTCATGGGTATTTTGATAGGGCTTGAATGATATCTGTAGACTGCTTTGGGTAATATGAACATTTTCACAATATTAATTCTTCTAATTTATGAACATGGAATATCTTTCCATTTCTTTGTATCATTTTCAAATTCCTTCATCAGTGTTTTATAGTTTTCAGAATATAGGTCTTTTACTTCCTTGGTTAAGTTTATTCTTAGATATTTTATTCTTTCTGATGTGATTGTAAACAGGATTGTTTTCTTAATTTCTCTTTCTGATAGTTCATTATTAGTGTATAGGAAAGCAACAGATTTCTGTATATTAATCTTGTGTCCTGCAACTTTACTGAATTCATTTATTAGTTCTAATAGTTTTTTGGTGGAGACTTTAGGGTTTTCTATATATAGTATCATGTAATCTGCAAACTTCTTCCCATCACATTTGGATGCCTTTCATTTCATTTACCTGTCTGCTAACTGTGAGTAAGACTTCCAATACTATGTTAGATAGAAGTGGTGAGAGTGGGTATTTATATCTTGTTCCTGATTTTAGAGGAAAAGCTTTCAGCTTTTCACCATTGAGTATGATGTTAGCTGTGGGTTTGTCATAAATGGCCTATATTGAGATATATTCCCTCCATACCAAACTTGTTGAAGTTGTTTTTTATCATGAATTGATGTTGAATTTCGTCAAATGCTTTTTCTATGCCTATTGAGATGATCATGTAACTTTTACCCTTCTGTTTGTTAATGTGGTATATCACATTGATTGATTTGCAGGTATTGAAACATCCTTGTATCCTGTGATAAATCCCACTTTATTGTGCTGTATAATCCTATTAATATGTTTCAAATTCAATTTACTAACATTTTGTTGAGGATTTTTGCATCTATGTTCATCAGTGATATTGGTCTGTAATTTCTTGTGTGTGATATCTTTGTCTGGTTTTGGTATTAGGGTGATGCTAGCCTCATAGAATGAGTGCAGAAGTGTTCTTTCCTCTGCAATTTTTTTGGAATAGTTTGAGAAGGCTAGTTATAATTTCTTCTTTATATGTTTGGTAGAATTCACCTGTGAAGCCATCTGGTTCTGGACTTTTGTTTGTTGGGAGTTTTTTGATTACTGATTCAATTTCATTACTGGTAATTGGTCTCTTCATATTTTCTATTTCTTCCTGGTTCTGTCTTGGGAGATTGTACATTTCTAGGAATATGTTCATTTCTTCTAGGTAGTCCATTTTATTCGTATATAATTGTTCATAGTAATCTCATGATCATTTTTATTTCTAGGGGTGTTGGTTATAACTTCTCCTTTTTCTTTCTTTTTTTTTTTTTTTGATTTGGGCTTTCTCTCTTTTTTTCTTCATGAGTCTGGCTAAAGTTTTGTCAATTTTGTTTATCTTATCAAAGAACAAGCTCTTAGTTTCACTGATCTTTTCTATTGTTTTTTAAAGTCTCTATTTCATTTATTTCTGCTCTAATCTTTATGATTTCTTTCTTTCTACTAACTTTGGGTTTTGTTTTCTCTTTTTTTCTCATTCGTTTAGGTGTAAGGTTAGGTTGTTTATTTGAGATTTTTCTTGTTTCCTGACGTAGGCTTGTATGACTTTAAACTTCCCTCATAGAAGTTCTTTTGATGCATCTCATAGATTTTGGAACATTGTGCCTTCATTTTCATTTGTCTCTAGGTGTTTTTAAATTTCTTCTTTGATTTCTTTAGTGACCCATTGATTTTTTGAGTAGCATATTGTTTAACTTACACGTGTCTAGGTTTTTTGCTTTTTTTCCCCCTTGTATTTGATTTCTAGCCTTACAGTGTTTTGGATAGAAAAGATGCTTGATATGCTTTTAATCTTAAATTTACTGAGACTTGTTATGTGACTTAGTATGTGATCTATCCAGGAAAATGTTCCACTGCAGTTGAAAAGAATGTGTATTCTGCTGCTTTGTGAGGGAATGTTCTATCTATTAAGTTCAACTGGTGTAATGTGTCATTTAAGACCAGTGTTTCCCTTATTGGTTTTCTGTATGGATGATCTGTCCATTGATATAGGTGGGGTGTTAAAGTCCCCAATTGCTATTGTGCTACTGTCAGTTTCTCCCTTTATGTCTGTTAATATTTGCTTTATGCATTTAGGTGCTCCTATATCAGGTACATATATATTTACTGTTGTTGTATCTTCTTCTTGGATTGATCCCTTGTTCATTATGTAATGCCCTTCTTTGTCTCTTGTTAGAGACTTTGTTTTAAAGTCTATTTTTCTGATATATGTATTGCTACCCTGATTTTCTTTTAATTTCCATTTGCATGGAATACCTTTTTCTATCTGTTCACTTTCAGTCTGTGTGTGTTTTTAGATCTGAAGTGAGTCTCTTGTAGGCAGCATATATATGGGTCTTGTTTCTTATCCATTCAGCCACTCTATGTCTTTTGATTGGAACATTTACATTTAAAATTATATTGATAGGTATGTACTTAATGTCATTTAGTTCATTGTTTTGGGGTTGTTTTTGTAGTTCTTTTCTGTTCCGTTCTTTCTCTTTTTGTTCTTTCCACTTGTGTTTGATGACTATCTTTAGTGTTATGTTTGGATTACTTTCTTGTGTGTGTGTTTGTACAAGTGTGTACTTGTTATAGATTTTGGTTTGTGGTTACTGTGAGGTTTATATATAGCAATCTATATATATTTGATTATTCTAATTTGCTGATTTCTTATGTTCAAATGTTTTTAACAACCTTGCATTCATACCCTCCTCCATGTTTACTGGTTTTGACATCATATTTTACATCTTTTTGTTTTGCATATCCTTTAACTACTTATTGTGGGTATAGATGATTTTACCACTTTTGTCTTTTACCTTCCTACTAGGTTTATACATGGATGATTTACTACCTTTGCTGTATATTTGCCTTTACCAATGTGCTTTTTCCTTTCATAATTTTCATGTTTCTAGTTGTAGCCTATTTTTTTCCACTTAAAGAAGTCCCTCTAACATTTCTTGTAAAGCTTTTTTCATGGTGCTGAATTCTTTTAGCTTTTGTTTGTCTGTAGAACTTTTGATCTCTCCATCAAAGCTGAATGAGAGCATTGCCATTTAGAGTATTCTTGGTTGTAGATTTTCCCCTTTCATCACTTTAAATATATTGTTCTGGTCTGCAGAATTTCTGCTGAAAAGTCAGCTGATGGCCTTATGGGAGTTCCCTTGTATGTAACTTGCTGCTTTTCCCTTGATGCTTTTAATATTCTCTCTTTATCTTTAATTTGTGCTATTTTAATTATAGTGTGTCTTGGTATGTTCCTCTTTGGGTTAATCCTGTATGGGGCTCTCTGCACTTCCTGGACTTAGATGTCTGTTTCCTTTCCCAGGTTAGTGAAGTTTTCAGCTATTATGTATTCAAATATGTTCTCTGCCCCCTTCTCTGTCCCTTGTCCTTCTGGGACACCTATAATGAGAATGATAGTATGCTTGATGTTTTCTCAGAGGTCTCTTAAACTGTTTTCATTTCTTTTCATTCTGTTTATCTGTTTAGCTTCAGTGATTTCCACTACTCTGTCTTCCAGCTCACTTAGCTGTTCCTCTGTATTATCTAATCAACTGTTGATTCCTTTTAATGTATTTTTCATTTCAGTTAATGTATTCTTCACCTCTGTTTTGTTTTCTTTATATTTTCTAACTCTTCATTAAAAACTTCTATATTCTCACTCTCTTCTTCTAGTCTTCTCCTGAGTTCTTTGAATATCTTTATGATCATTACCTTGAATATTTTACTGGGTAGTTTCCTATCTACTTCATTTAGTTCTTCTGGGTTTTTATCTTGTTCCTTAATCTGGAACATTTTCTTCTTTGTTTTCATTTTGCTACATTTGTTGTTTTTATTTCTATTTATAGAAATAGGTAAGTTGGTCATGTTTCCCAACCTTGGAAAAATGTCCTTTCATAGGAGATGTCCTATGCATCACACAGCACACTCCCCTCTGGTCACCAAAGTATATATTCTCTGGGGTGCCCCCATGTGGGCTGTGTGGGTTTTTCTGTTGTGGAGGGTTGACTATTGTGGGTGGTCTGGTGGGTGTGGCTGGCCTTTGATCATGTTGATTGTCAGGCCTTGCCTTGTTTGTAGGCTGCCAGCTGCTGGTGGGTGCAACCTGGTCTGGAGGTTACTGGCTGTAGGCCCTGAGTGGTCCCAGGCCTACTGCCAGCCCACTCATGGGTTTGGCTGAGTTCCAGGTGAGTGGTTGTAGGACTGGAGGTCTTGGATCTACTGTTGGTCTTCTGATGGGTGGGGCCAGTTCCTGACACAGCTGGTTGTATTGTCCATGGTGCCTCAAGCTGGTGTTAATCCCTTGGTGAAAGGGGCTGGATCTGAGGATGGCTGGATGATGGGTCCAAGATGTCTTAGAGATTGTATAGCCTCCTGGTAGGTGAGGCTGGGGCCTAGGGGGTCCTGGGACTAGAGCCAGCTCATTGGTGGATGGAGCTGGGTTCCCCAGTCCCTGGCTGCAGGGCCCTGGATGTCCTGAAGTTGGTATTAGCCAACTTGGTTGGGCTGGATCTGGGGCAGCTGGCTGAGGGGCCCAAGGTGTCCTAAAGCTTCTGTTGGCTTGCTGGTGAGCAGGACTGTGGCCCAAGTGGTCTTGGTGTGGATGCTGGTCTGCTGGTGAATAGCCTAGGTTCTGATATGGCTGCAGGGCTGTGATGGTTCTCGGGCTGGTGTCCACCAGTGATTAGTGGGGTCATGGCCTCTGGAGTCCCAGGACTGGTGCCTGTCCACTGGTGTGTGGGGCTGAGGCCCAGGGGGTCCTGGGGATAGTGCTGCTCCACTGGCTGGCGGATGTGGGTCCCAGGGTCTCTGCCTGCAGAACCCTTGGGTTTTAGTGCCAGTGCACTGGATCCTGGGCCCTCTTGTGGACAGAACTGGGTCCTGGGGTGGTTGTGGGCTCAGGGGGTCTTATGGCAGCCTACCTGCTCATGAGTGGGCTGTGTCTCCACCCATCTAGTTACTTGCCCCAAGGAGTCTCAGACTAGTACTGGTGGGTGGGGCTTGGTCCTGTAACTAATAATCTAGAAGGAGGATTCCAAAATGGTGCTTGCCAGCACTAGTATGCACATGATAGAACAAGCTCCCCCAGATGGCTGCCAGCAGTGTCTATGTCTCCAGGGTGAGCTCCAGTTGCCTCCTGAAGGCTCTCCAAGATCAACAGGTGGGTCTGACCCAGGCTTCTTTTAAATTACTGCTTCTGCCCTAGGTCCTGGAGCATGTGAAATTTTGTATACATCTTTTAGTAGTGGGGTCTTTACTTCCCACAGCCCTCTGGTTCTCCTGAAAGTAAGCCCAACTGGTTTTTAAGGCCAAACCTTCTAGGGGCTTATTTTTCCTGTGCAGGACTCCTGGGCCAGGAAGCTCAGTGTGGGTATCAGACTCCTTGTTCCTTGGGGAGAACCTCTGAAATTATAGTTATCCTTCCATTTGTGGGTTGCTTACCCAGGGATATGGGTCTTGACTCCTACCCATCTTGTTGTAGTTCCTTCTTTACATTTTTTCTGCTATTCATATGCTTTTTCTCACCAATAGTTTCTCTGTAAATAGTTGTAATTTTGATTTATCTGTGGGAGGAGGTGAGTTCAGTGTCTTCCTACTGTATCATCTTGTCCACTCCCCTTTAACTACTCTATAAGTTAGTAATTAGTAAAAAACAAAATAAAACAAAACTACAGATTAGAAAAAATAAATTTAGGTCTTAACATACTTGTATTAGTCTTTATCAAAGTTCTGAGTCAGTTCATTTGATAAAATGATCACTGGTGCCTACTTTTGTACTCAGGTGGGGTAGCCATAAAAAATCACATGAAGGAATTTGACAAACCTGTCTAAAGCAGGACTTCAGAAGAAACAACTGAAACCTTCCTTCCTTGGCATTAATTTTTCTAATATGATTAAGACACAGCCTCACAGCAGAATGGCAAAACTCTGAAAGCTTTATATCAAAGAACAAGAAGGGAGCATGAAAAATTATAAACTAGAGCTTGGAAAAATGCCACAAACTATGAATAGATGAAATTGGGGTAAACAATGTGAATTTCATTGGAAAGCACTTGAAAAAAAGCTCAGTGAGAGAGAGCCAAAAATTCATTTCCTGTGATATCTTGTAGAGATTACATTTAAAGGAGAGAGTAATTAGCTTAAGAAATCACCTATCAGGGAAGGATGACAGAACACCTTACTTTTCTTGGGTGACCTCCAGAAAAAACGAAGTTCTCTCCAGCGTCTATCCTCTGATTCTCCCAGCAGAGCCAGGGGTTCTTGTCATCCTTTTATCTGCAGGAAGTGATGTACTACTAATCGCATGGTAGGCAGGGGAGAGGTTTGAAACCTAGACTGGCAGTCATCAAAACCATGGCAGGGCACTTCAAAATAAATGTCTAGAGGAGCAGTAATTTAATAAAAGATTTCATGCTAACTAGAGACCTGAAAAAGCCTTCTAAATCCTGCCTACCAACTATTTAGATCACTGGCTTTCTCACTTAAGAGAACTTCAGAAAATTATGGCTGTAAAAGCTACACTCAAATGCTGTTGCAGCTTTACTTTTGGAAAAATCAATCTTGCTATAAACTTTCATGTTCCATGGGATGATCCAATCAATGATTTAATAACAACAGTAATAAAAACAGAGCAATCAGCTCTACTTGAATGTTCACAATCCAAGGAGTAATGGCATTCTGGCTTTGATGCCTTCTGTTATTGTTTACATAGCAAGCTAGACTAATATTAACAGCCTTTGGAAAGGTACCATTTCATACTTGATGCTGAGGTCATCTGGTTCAAATAGAAAACCCTGAGAAAAGTGAGTCTGTCTCCCCTAGAGGCTGTCATTTATTATTTAAACATTGAGAGTTCCTTCATTGTCCTTGCTGGATCTGTATGTCATAGCTACCCTGGCACACATCCAGCCCAGCCAGCTGCTCTTTGATCAGCCCTTTGGATGGATCTACAGCTGCCTCACTTAGAGGTGGGATCACCAGACCTCTCTGTGCCCTAATGCCATTCCCCTCTGGTGCATGTGAATGTCATATGATATATGGGACTTTCTTTCTAGATGGAGACCAGAGACATCCCTCACCTGCTCACCAAAGCCTGCATATCTGGTTTCAAAAGCAGCCTTGCAGAATACCTCCTACTGTAAAAATCAATATGATGTCCAATATGTGTATATCCTACAGTGTCCTTGTGTGTGTTTTGTGTTTTTCCATTTGAAAAGCAAATATGATCCCAACATCTGCATTAGGAAGTATTAGTAAATTGAGACTTGCTTGCTGAAGTTTTACTTAGTCATGGCTCTAAGAATGCCCAAGGCAGGACCTTGCACATGGCGGTGGGAAAAGGATGTGCTGACATAATGAAATGATGATGTTGAATGACTTTCATTATTATTATTAGTCTTCTGGTAGGTAATATTTAGGGTACTTGCCAAATTATAGAACTATTCCTTTATCAGCTTTGTCCCACTTTTTTTGTTTGTTTTCTGTTGTTGTGGGTTTTTTGGGTTTTTTTTTTTGCCGTACGTGGGCCTCTCACTGCTCTGGCCTCTCCCTTTGTGGAGCACAGGCTCCGGACGTGCAGGCTCAGCGGCCATGGGTCACGGGCCTAGCTGCTCCGCAGCATGTGGGATCTTCCCAGGCCGGAACACGAACCTGTGTCCCCTGCATCGGCAGGCAGACTCTCAACCACTGCGCCACCAGGGAAGCCCTGTCCCACTTTTATACCTTGTCACCTGAAGCAGAATTCCTTTTTTTTTTTTTAAGACGTCTTTATTTGACAAGTCTTCTATAGATAGATGTTTTGGAGCACAAGTCTTAAAATGTGATAAAGGTACATACACTGGAGGACAAGGAAGAAACAATTTCTCTACTTGTTCAAGCAAATGGCTAAATGCACTGTGACCAAGGCTGGGAATCTAAAAATAGTCGTTTTTATAATAGTTGCTTCAATTTACATCAAAGTAACATCTAAAGTTACATTAAGCCCTTGGCAGTGGCGTCCCAGCCGTCTAACCCCCCCACCTCACACCAAGCAGTCAGATGCCAACGGCGACCGGCGACTGGCAAGAAGTTTGATAGCTGTGGGGCTGGGTATTGCAGCTCTTGGATTTTCAGGTCATTGTGCATTTCAGATCTAGAAACCACTAGGACAAGTAATCACAGAAACTGCAAAGAAGATTTCAACTCCTAGCTTTTCATCCTACTATAAAGGAGGATTTGAACAGAAAATGAATAGGTGAGAAGTGAGTCTTATTTTGGGTGTAAGCTCATCTGCCAGCAAGGCCAAGATTAGAGCAGCTCACAGGAGAATCATGATTTTGAATCACCCAGATATAGGTGGATCTCCTTACTTAGCAACCAAAATTAATGAAGCAAAAGACTTGCTAGAAGCAACCACCAAACATTGACTGATGCTCAAGGACAACTCTGAAGGAGAAAAAGGGGGAACCTTATAAAAAATGTCCTGCAAGTTAATCTAAACCATGGCCTTCATAATTTTCATACATGTACTGACCACAATCATTTCTTCCACTACTAAGCTATATAATAATAAAAGATGAACAATCAAAAAAAGTTACATTAAGCATGAATACACCCGTGGCAGGGATTAAAAGAAAACATTTTTAAAAAGGCAATCAGTTGCCAACATGATGCAGTGAAAAGACTTCATGCTCCAAGTCTTGGATCAGGTCCTGGGTGCAAATGTTCTAGGCTGGGAGATCTTGGACAAGTCACTGAATGTCTCTAAGCCTGTGTCCTCATCTGTTAACCTCACAGGCCTGCTGTGAGGAGTAAATGTGACAATGAATTTGGAGACCACTTTGTCAGTGCTATTCCAGTGTTCTTATTTTAAAGTTTATTGCTTTTCGAGCTATATGAATTGGGTGTTGAGACATTTAAAAATTCTTCAGCACATATGGTGGGGTTCAGAGAGCCCTGATTCACATGATGCTATTCACAAATGTCAGCCACACCCAGCTATGGGGTTGCTTGGGGAGTCTGTGGCAACAAGAACTGCCTTCCCCACAAGCTGTGGCTGCTGCTGCTGCTTGGGCTTCCTCTCTTCCTCCTTCCATTTCTCTTCAGAGCTCCACCGCCATCCCCTGCCAGTAGCTGAGACTGTAACTTTGGGCACAAGGTAGATTAAATACACTTTTGTAGTTGGCTTTTATGGTTAAGCACCAAACATAATTAAGCTTACATGTGAAAAAGTCTTGTAATTTACAAAGGACTGACAAACACATTTTTGAAGATCGGTATATTTGGAAATTGAGGACTGCTCTGGGCAAAATTTTTTTTATGTGTAGACCTGGCATAATTTTTCTTTAAATTAGATAAGGGACATTTGCAGCTAAAGGCAATACTCTGGCTAGTGTTTAGTATTTATGAGCAGGTAGTAAAGTCATGAACCGTGATTCTCTTTATATGTCTACTGCCAATGCTTAACCAAATCAGGAATGGAGCTTCCTTGATCTGATAAAAGTTATCTACAGAACAACCTACAGATAGATGTATATGGTGAAATACTGAACATATTCCCCTAAGTTGAGAACAAGACAAGGATATCCACTCACACCACATCTATTCAACATTGTACTGGAGGTCCCAGACAGTAGAGAAAAATCAAGAGAAGTATGAAGAAAAGTTATAAAGAAGAGAAAGGAAGAACTAGAGGTGTCTTTGTAGATGGTGGTTGTGTACATAGAAAATTCAGTGTAATTCACATGATGAAACTTTCTAAGGAGCTGAAAAATATTATACACAACAAAAATGTTACATATTTTGATCTAGGTGGTGGTTACACAGGTATATACTTATGTAAAACTACTCAGCTGTACACTTAAGATTTATGAATTTTACTTTACATAAATTATATCTCAAAAGAAGCTATAAAAATAATTTACATTTACCTATAACCACTGATGGTTTTAAAACACGTCTGCAAATTATGACACCCATCCCTTCAAAATGTAGAGCTTAAGTCCCTTCCCCTTGAATGCTGGCTGGACTTAATGACTCACTTCTAAAGAATAGAAGTGATGTTATGTGACTACTGAGACTGAGTCATAAACAGGATATAGCCTCCACCTCTCACAACACATTTGCTCTGTGGGAAACCTGACACCATGTCATGGAGATATTCAACCAGCCTTGTGGAGAAGCACACATGGTAGAGACCTGAGGCTTGGTATCAACAACCAGTACCGGCTGCCAGCCATGTGGATAGGCCAGTATGCATGTAGATCTTCCAACTCATCAAGCTATCAGATCCTGGAAGCCCTTACCTACTATGACCTTGTGAGAGACGTGGATCCAGCACCACCCTAAGTTCTTGCCTCACAAAAACTGTAAAATATAGTAAATGTTTATTGCTGTTTTAAGTCAGTAAATTTTGGAGTAATTTGTTACACAGCAGTAGATAATATCTGTGTTCAGGGTCAGTGGTTATGTTTCAGTAGGATACTTCATGATTATAAGTGATTGAAATGTCTGAGGTTCTTTATAGCATATATTCTAATCTGAAAAACCAGTTTTGAGTGCTGTGTATAAGGCATTACTTAAAATAAATATGTAGGCCTGAAAACAAAAATGCAAGTAAAATTAATTAGCTAGAAAGTTGTCCCTTTCTACTTTTGGACCCAAAATGAATATAGTCTCTGCATTTTCATAATAGGTTTTCTATGGTGGGTGATGTTGGAACAAACTACTGAGTAAGAATGAGAGAATTATAATAAAGTTACTCTCTGGGGAATTTTTCCATGGTAGCAATCCAAGGCACAAAGACTGAGGACGTCTCTTGTCAAAGTGGCAGCGAACAAAGTGACAGAAGAATAAGAAGGAAACTGCCCCTACTCTAGGAACAGCTCTTAGCATCTAACCAGTTCCATGTTGGTCTCATTCCATTAATTTTGTTTTTCTAAACTAGATTTCAAGTCTCTATAAATCATCTTCTTGTTTATGCTTTTTTTAATATCATATTTTAAAATTGAAGTATAGCTGATGTACAATATTATATAAGATACAGATGTACAATATAGTGATTCCTGTTTATGCTTTTGAAGCACCAAGAAGTCAGGTTGGTACTCACCCAGCGATGAATGTCTGGTTAGGATGGTGTCCCCATCACCACAGCTGCCTCCCCAGCTGGCTGCCTATGCTCACCGGACACCTTCAACTTTTGGAACTACTGTTTTTGTTGCTACCAGACACAAATCCTCCTACACGCACCGAATGACCATACATAGACACTTACAGCAATCCGTTTTGCTTAATAGTGCACTAAGAGAAATTTAATTCCCAACACAGTGCCATACTTTGCAGCCCAAAGCTTTCTTTTTCAGATCAGCCTTTTCAGTATTAGCAGAGAGAAAGCTGCTCATGTGCTTTCAAATCAGTGTGCTGTTCTTCTCCAATTCTGCTTTGTATCCTTTCCATTCAGTCCATGGTTTCCATAGTAAGTTTGTTAAATGAGCTCTTCAAGATACATTGTCATGAATAATTTAAATAGTAAAATAGTTTATTTAAACTATAAGTGCTGGTAAGTAAGCACCTGGTTATGGAAATGCAAGATTTTCCCCTCAAAAAAATCAGTATTTCTCCAAAACCACTGGTGGTTTTCTTAGGGCATCAATTTTCTCTGAAAAAGTAAGAAAAGTTAAAGGACAGGAATACCTACCTGAATAACCAGGGTCTTCCTGTGCCTCTGAGTTGTTATCTCTGACCACAGGTATGTTCTTGATGCCTTTTATACACAGTTTCCTTGTGTGCAGCCCTTATGTTAAAAAAAATAACACACACCTGAGGGGAAAAATGAGCATGTATGGATGGTAAAATGCAGGCACCAGTGGAAACTATTCTTAAGCTGACAGTTAAAATTCAACAACAGAACCATTAATTTCAAGTAATGCAAAAGCAGAATGTTTTTATGTTAGGAGAGAGGATTTTGTAAGAAGGATCAGAGTGAAAATCAATACTAAATGATAACAATAATAATGATGATGATGATGATAATGATGAAGATGATGTTGATTTTAAAAGATCATGAAAACAACATAAAACCCTTTCTCTCTGTCTCTGAACTGTTTGAAGTCCTTTAGATGGAAGGGGAGACCACTGAAGTAAGAGATGAAGGAAGCCTGGGAAGATTTCTTTTTTAAACAAAGGAGCTTTGGAAAACCTAAGATGGAGGTAGATAATAAAAGTTTGGGGGATGTGTGCATGCACTGCTGAGTGAATAAAGCTAAGTTACCTACATTCTGCTCCAGTTGGATTTTTCATGGTTAACATGAAAAGAAATGAGCTGTGGCCAAGGGGAGAGGAGGTAAGGGTCATACGGAGCTCAGGGGAACATGTGGCAGAGGTGATGAAAGGCAAATTCATAGATGTGAAAAAGGAAAACCTAATGGAGAGATGGGACATGCAGACTGAAGGATATTTTTGGTCACTGGAATCTTTGGCTCAGCAGGGCCAAGTATGGTGGCAAGCGGACAGGTGTCAGAGGTTTTGGTCCATGACCTCATGACAGGCACCTCTCTCCCTTTCATCACCTCCTCAGCCAAGAACCCACAGGGTTATCTAAGCCTGCTCTGATCCTGCAGTGGGAGCATTACGCATTTTGTTCTCACTTTGATCCAAGAGATTAGTGTGTTTTTCACCATGTTCTCTGTGAAGAGGGTAGGAACAAACAGAATTTAGAGGAAACTTAATGGACCCAGCCTAACAGAAGCTATGCTTAGAGGCAGAGGGCATTCTAGTTTTTCCCAAAGATTAAGTGAAACTTCGCAGAATGCCAGTACAGGAACCAGCTTCAAGATTGTGTCTGCATGAAGACACACTCTACAGTGGAGACAGAGCCTGGGGATAGCTCATGGACCCAGGGCTTTTAAGGTTTTGCGTGTTACCAAGCAGTTTTGATCATCATGTGATACCTCCAGACTTTTGATCAGCCAGGGGGTCAGAACACACTTAATGAATAACCACAGAGTATGCAATCAAGTGGTAAGGTAAGTTTTCAAGCACATTAAAGGGCCTTATAATCACAGGCCACATTTCTTTCTACTTTCCATGGCTTCACCCATGGTGCAAAGTGACCAGAAGAACTTTATTTATACCATTTCTAGGGTGCTGTGGGAATAGAAGTTGCCTTTAAAAAATGCAGTAGTTAATGACATATTGCACAAAGTGGAGTAATAAAAGCAAGGGTTTAGGCATCAAAACCATGTGCTAAATCTGGCCTGGCTCCTGGCTAAGGGATGTTGGACCAGCTGCTTGACCTCTAAGTGTTTTCCCCTCATCTGTAAAATTAGAATGCTGTTGTTGATGTTTGATGTTGCTTCCTAAGAGCTCTTGGTATTATGAATAACCCATAAAGTGTGAAGGGTCACGTGAATGTCAGCTGTTCTTGCTATAACTCAGTGTTGGCATCCTTGGTCTCATGAAATCTCAGATCTACCCAGTCTGGCCCATAGCAGGCCTTCTAGGAGTTGGGTGTGACAAGTTCTCCATGAACTTGGTGGCTGCAGACATACCTCAGGTTCCAGGGAAAGCCATCTTCAGAACCCACTATCAGCCCCAATGAGAGGTGGGGACTTCTTTGCAGATGTGGTGGGGCAGCATCTTGCTGGGTATCTTGCAGGCTTAGGCAAAATAGGCTCTACTTTACATTAGTTTTTGGAAATTACAAACTGCTTCAGAGGTCTGAGTGTCAATAGTTGTGAAACCTTGATGCATAGAATCGAAGGAAAACCTACTATTTAAAGACTATTACATGATATCGCTTGCATGTGGAATCTAAAAAAAATGGTACAAATGAACTTATTTACAAAACAGAAATAGAGTCACATATGTAAAAAAACAAACTTATGTTTACCAGGGGAGAAGGGGGGAGAGATAAACTGGGAGATTGGGATTGACATATACACACTACTCTATATAAAATAGGGTAACTAATAAGGACCTACAGTACAGTGCAGGGAACTCTACTCAGTACTCTATAATGACCTACATGGGGAAAAAAATCTAAAAAGGAGTGGATATATATATATGTATAACTGATTCACTTTGCTGTACAGCAGAAACTAACACAACATTGTAAATCAACTATACTCCAATAAAAATTTAAAAAACAAATATCTCATAAAAAATGAATAAAAAATTTTAACAGAAAAATAAATATACATATTCAATGAATATAAGAAATAAAGACTATCAGGTGCTTCCTCTTTTATGAGAGATAAAGTCTACATTAATAATTCTTCTATTTGAGAAAAGAATTTAAAAAGAACTCTCATTATTGATTTTAGTTTTTCAAAGGTGAAGTCAAGATCCTGCTCTGGAATGGAGTTTAAGGCAATGCAGAACTACATAGTTTTCTATAATAAAGTCAAAGATGGTTTCCACTGAAGGTAGAATTGCATTTCTTTGTTTATTCATTTAACTAGGATGCACTGAGCTCCCACTGTGTACCTAACATTCCTCTATGCTCTGAGCACTGCCCTCAAGGAGCTCATAGTCTAGTGAGACAGAACAGACACCAATGAAACAAGCATATAACTCAGGGGTCCCCAATCCCCAGTCCTCGGCCTGTTAGGAACCTGGCTGCACAGCAGGAGGTGAGCGGCAGGTGAGTGAGTGAAGCTTTATCTGCCGCTCCCCATCACTCCCCATCGCTCGCATTACCACCTGAACCATCCCTCACCCCAGACCGTGGAAAAATTGTCTTCCATGAAACCGGTCCCTAGTGCCAAAAAGGTTGGGGATGGCTGCTATAACTCATACTGGGTGCTGTGCGTTCAAGGGGAATGTGTGATTTGTGATGGACCTGGTCTTGAAAGGCTTCCTTGAATAAATGCAAGGTGATTCAGACTTTATAGTCAAAAGGGAGAAGGTGCTCACTTCAGCATCACATAGACTAAAATTGGAAAAATACAATTAGCATGGCTCCTGTGCAAGGAGGACACACAAATTTGTGAAGTGTTCCATATTTTTGCACAACAATGTGAAAGTGCTTAATGCTGATGAAGTGTATATTTAAATTAGTTAAAATGGTAAATTTTATGTTATGTATATTTTACCACAATAGAAATAGGGGAATGGTGTTGGGATGGTTCCACTGCAGACAGAGGGAACAGCAGGTACAAATGTCTTGTGGGAAGAAAGCATTGATGAGAGGAAAGCCAGCAGGGCTGGTTTGTCAAGATTTGAAGGACATTTTATGGCCTGAGATGAGGAGTCACAAGCAGAGGCCAGACCACCACAAACCTGGATACTGATCTCTGTCCTGAGATCAGTGGAAAATTGTTGAAGAGCTTTCATAAGGGCAGCAATAGAATTGTGTTTTAAAAAATTACCATGGACTAGGGTAGACAGTGGGTAGAGGGGCAGTGGATGTGGCTGACCAGTTGGGAAGGTGTCAGAGTCCTTCAGAAGAGAGATGGGTATTGCTTGGACTAGGGTGTTGAGGTTGAGATGGAGAGAAGTGGATAGATTTGAGAAAAGTCAGAGGGCCAATGGCTGAACTTGTTGAAAGTTTGCTTTGGGGGTGAGGGGAGGAACCAGTCAAGAAAACTCTCCATGTTTCCAGATGGATGGTGGTTCCAGTGACTGGGACAGGAAGCACAGAGAGAAGGAGTTTGGAGAGGTGGATCATGATTCTTGTTTTGGACATGCTGAGTTTGTGAGCCTCAGGAAGTTTGCAGCTGCCAGTGCAGGGGAACCTACGCATGGGGCATTGGTGCTGGGTTAACTAAGGCCCACACTAATTTCTGGTAGAGTTTCCGGTGATGCTACCTGGCTCACAGCACAACTTGTTCTCTGAGACATGTTTGTCATGGGACATGTGAGGACTCAGCACCACTCCCAAGAGAGAAAACAGAAGGAACACCCAGTCTGCTCCACTGGGCAGCTGACAGAAACAATTTTTTCTTCTTCTGAAAGGTTGCTGTATGACAGAATCTTGACTAAACCATACATGGTGTGGATGGTAGATAAAATGCAGTTGGATGTATGCTGCTGGGATGGCATCTATACGTCCACCTCCAGTCTTTTAGACCCAAGGATGAGCAGTCCTCAGAGTGCTTCTGAAACATCAAGCATAAAAGGCAGGTAATGTGTGCTAATTGAAGCTAAATGTCATGTTCAGTCACAGGGCTTGATAGTCTCTGGAATAGCTGCCTTTTCATTTGATAATTTCGGAAAATCAAAAACATCCACCCAGGGCTTCCCTGGTGGCACAGTGGTTGAGAGTCCTCCTGCCAATGTAGGGAACATGGGTTCGTGCCCCTGTCCAAGAAGATCCCACATGCCGTGGAGCAGCTAGGCCTGTGGGCCATGGCCGCTGAGCATGCGTGTCCGGAGCCTGTGCTCTGCAACGAGAGAGGCCACAACAGTGAGAGCCCCGTGTACCCCACAAAAAAAAAAAAAAAATTCCACCCAAGGCAGAGGTAGCATTGTATTTTTGAGCTTCTCTCCTCCCTGCCTTGAGCTTCTCTGAAATGCCTGCCACTGTTCCAGTCCCATCTGAGGTAACCTCAATCTTTATTCACACCCCACCAATGAAAGATGTGTAAAGGCTTCAAGTGAACAATCAAATGTCAAGAAAACAACATTTTAAAAGACTCTAGCTTTAGGACATACCATCTAGGCAACTAAGCATGTAATAAAGGCCTGCAATTTGTTACACATGCTTCAAGAAATAAACTCTGGCTAGATTGAATGGCAACTTTTAATCATGATCACAGACTGAGTTATCTCACAGTGTATAAAAGTGTACATGTCAAATTCTTGGTAAGTTCAGAAATTTACTGCTCTGGAATTGACTAGTCATAGTCAGTTTTAAAGTGGATACAGGGCTTCCCTAGTGGTGCAGTGGTTGGGAGTCCGCCTGCTGATGCAGGGGATGCGGGTTCGTGCCCTGGTCTGGGAGGATCCCACATGCCACGGAGTGGCTGGGCCTGTGAGCCATGGCCGCTGAGCCTGGGCGTCCAGAGCCTGTGCCCCGCAACGGGAGAGGCCACAACAGTGAGAGGACCGCGTACCGCAAAAAAAAAAAGTGGATACAAGTATGAGACAAACCCCCAGGTCTGATAGTAAATATGTACTGAGGGAAACTTGTTAATCTACAAAGGTCAACCTAGATGACCTTTGATGTATCCCCAAGAAATTACAGTATGATGTAAGGCTACATATAAACAAATATTACAAGTACAATACATTTAAGGAAAGCATTCTATTGTGAAAATAGAAGGGTGATAGTACACCTGGAGTGCAAGAAAAAGGGGCAAAAATGAGAATGTATGGGGTTATGGGGTTTTGCCACTGTTCTGATTCCATAGTCACTAAGCACCATTCTCTTGTTAATTTGGCCCTGAATGTTGGTTTTGCTTTGCAGGTGGAAGCATTCACCAAAAATTTGGTACAATGATTTTGAATCACCTAATCAAAATATTCCTAGTTGCAAATTACTATACTGTTATTCAGATTTATATCATATTTTGGATAAGTTTGGTTGGTGCTAATCTGTTCCATAGCCTCCAAACTGCTTTGATCCTCCTCAGGAGCCCACAATCTGTGGGGTGGTGAGACACTTTAGACTTGCCAGTTAACAGTATTTTTGTTTAAATGGAATGGAACATTTTGAATTTGAACATTTGGTCTGTTTAAAGTCCCATTGGATATCAGGAGTGGTTTAAATATTCTCTTATGTATGGCTCTTAGACAAAAGCTCAGTCTTTGGGATGTCACCAACCTGTTTTTCCCCTTCTACAGCATGGTGTCCCAGAGTATGAGGTTTATTATTTATAATAGAGTTTGCCTGGTCTTTGTCTTTGGTTTCTGGGAGGGAGACTAAATCCTAGGAATTTCCTGAGTAATAAGAGTGTCTTTGTTATTCATGAGCCTCTGGGATCACACCAGAGTTTATCCTAACAAGATAACTCAGAATGGAGGTTGGTCACCAGAAAGACCAGCCATGTAATTAGAGGGTTGAGGTTTTGAGCCAGTCTGACCTCCAGGGAGGGGAGAAGAGCTGGAGATTGAGTTCAGTCATGTGGCTAATGACTCCACCAATCATGGCTACATAATAAAATCTCAATACATACTCTGGTCATTGAAGCTTGGTGAAGCTTCCTGGTTGGTGAACACATTAACGTGCTGGGAAGGTGATGAACCCTGATTCCATGGGGAAAGGGCATGGAAGCTTTGTGTTCATAACACTTCCAGATCTTGCCCTATGTATGTCTTCTTTTTTCTGGTCCTGATTTGAATCCTTTGTAATAAAACTGTATTTATAAGGATAGTACTTTCCAAAGTTCTGTGAGTCATTCCAGTGAATTATTGAAACTAAGGGGGCTCATGGGGACCTCCTGGACTTGTAGCCATTTGGTTAGAAGTACAGGTGGCCTGGGAATCCCTGAACTTGTGGTTGGCATCTCAAAGGGGGACAGTCTTGTTGGGGACCTGTGGAGTCTGATGCTAACTCTGGGTGTTTGCATCAGCACTGAATTGTATTGCCTTATACAAAGGCTGTACTCATGGCACAAGAAGAGGTATATCTGCCCTGCCCTGGTGTCCTTGGAATTCTGGCTGGGCCACAACCCCCAGGTAAGATTAGTTTCTCTTAATTCATTTATTCCATGTCTTTAATCTCTAGAGGCACATGTATCTTGGTAAAGAATCATCAATGTATAAGCTGGCATTTTTGGTTATTGTTATACCAGTGAAACTTTTCTTTCTTACATAGTTAAAAAGTCAAAATTTCTCGGGAGGTCTGAAAATCATATTGTCAACAACTGGTCGTAGTGCATCCACTATATGGGCTTTATCCAAAATGATGTTGAGCCAATTGATGTCAGTGCCATTCTCTGAAAAACTAATTCCAGGATTAAGCATTGAAGGGGACAAAAGGAACTACTCATGAACATGGAAGCTCTGCTGCCTTAAGAAAAACTCACCCAGAGGAGACAGAGTTGGAGACCAACCACTCCCACCATTATTCATCTCAGCCTGCTACACAAAATCCCTGGATCATGGGGTCTGCAGAAGGACCTTCTGCTCCACCTCTGGGGTATCTTCTGTTCTCTTGGTAACCGCAGATTCTCCTCTGGCAGCAGCTGCCATCATCCACTTCAGCACTAGTGCAGGTTCCTCATCCCTGGCTACAGGTTAGAATTACCAGGAGAGGTTTGATAAAATGCCACAGCTGGCCTTATCTTCAGAAATTCTTGACTACCGAGGTGAGGTAGTTCTCCTAGGCTCTGCTCATCATGGCCTCATAAGGCGTAGCACTTGCCTGCAGCCTTCTGGGTTGGTTAACACCAGTGAGAAAAGGCCTCTCCCTAGCTGTGTCTCCCAATTTACTCTTGGACCAGGTACATTCTGTCCCACTCTTAGTTTTTATACCTAGAAAGAAAGTTGTCAGCTTGAAATGCTTCATCTAGTTTTTCAGTTCCAATTACACATCTCTAAATTAATATCAACAAAACCAACAACTACCTTATTTAATGAGAACTTACACTGTGCTAAGGGTTTTACGTGCATTTTCTTTTTCTTAGCCTTTTTATTGTGAAATATGACATATACAGAAAAAGTTTATCAAACATAAATATACATCGAAGAAGATTATCACAAAGCCAACACTCAGGTAGCCATCACTCCTTCTCATTACACCCTCATTCCCCATCAAAAGTAGCCTCCACCCTGACATTTAAGGTAATCACTTCCCTGTTCTTTTTGATTGTCCATCACCAAATAAGCATCTCCAAAGTTGGGTTTTAGTCTGCAGTTTGTCAATTTCACATACATGGAATCTCACGTATGTGTTTGTCTGTGTCTAGCTTCTTTTGCTCAGTTATCAGTTTTGAGATTCATCCATCTTGCTGTATGTAGCTGTAATTCATTCATTTTCATTGCTATATAACATTTAATTACATTAAAAAATCCTCTTATCCACTCTATTGTTAGCATCTGAAGCAATTCCAGATTATGATCATTTTAATAATGCTGCTATGAATATTCTTGCATGCACCTTCTGATGCACACATATTAGTTCTCATGTTAGCTGCCCTGATGAGTGTGTATGACAGCCCACCATTGTTTTGCTTTGCATTTCCCAATACAGTGAGGTTGAACACCCATCCTCCTATATCTTCATTGACCACCTAGACATCTTCCCCTGAAAAGTGGCTGTTAGTTCCTTTGCTCATTATTCCACTGGGTTATCTGCTCATCTCTTATGATTCTCAGAACATTCTGGATGCAAGCCTTCTCTGTTATAAATGATGAAACACCCCCTTCACTTCAAAGCCTGACTCCTCATTCTCCCAAATGATATACCCAGATGAATGGAGGTTTCAATTTTAAAGTAGACCATGTACATTTTCTCATGTGATCCGTCCAAAATTTTTATGAAGTAAAATTATTTCTCCCACCCTGAGGGTGAGGAAACTAATGCTTATGGAGGTTCACTAACATGCCTAGTAATTGGTAGACCTGAGATTAGCTCCCCTGTCTGTCTGACTCCAAAGCCCATACACTTGACCCCTTGGCTCTACTAATAACAACTTTGTCACAGTCCCAGCAAGCAACACTTGAAAACCAGACTTGTAGGTTTCTGTTCCCTTTGTTAATCACTCTCCCAACCATGAGAGTTGCCCATTAACATTTGACAGTTAATTATTAAATATTTACTTTAAAATACTGAGAATTTAATCCTGGGAAGAGTCTTGGAATATAAATATCTTCAGGCCACACTTGGTAAAAAGTTAGCTCCAGTTAACCACTCTTATTTTTTAAATCAAGTTTTACACCCAAACTTTATCACTTGGCATCATCCTCTCACTCATAAGACCTGATTGGGAAAAGATCAAACATGATTATTCAAGCGGCATCTTCTGAGACCCCCTCATGTCCACTCATCATCACAGGATCCCTGCCCTGTGCTGCATTTGGGGGAACTTAGTTTACTTCATGTAGCTTAGTTGTCAGGTAGATAGGATAAGAATGATGTCAGATTTGTGATATTTCACCATATGTTCAATGTGTGTCAGACCAAGACAGTGGAAAATAGAGAAATGGAAAAAGAATACCCAAAAAATTCCAACCAAAGAAAACTGGGGTAGCAATATTAATGTTATATTAGTCTAAACTCTGTGATTTCTTTGTTGCACATTTCCAACCCCACTTGCCAGCCACATTGCTCAGTCTTCTGTACTCACCCAGAAGATGAATTCTTGCATTCTATTTGTTTTCAAATGGTCTTAAAAGAGAAAGGTTAAGGTTCTTCTTGGTCACAACCCGGACACTCTCTTCGTGCAAGGCTGACAAGAGAAGGTTCAGCTCTGACCTGACCTTGGGGCATCACCATTGATTCTGAGTTTTTGCACCGACTGGTTTCTCTTGAGACCTGCCTCTGTTCTCAGCTGTGTTTATGATCAGATCCTCAGAGTCAGATTTTATGTTTTAAATTAACTTCTGGAAGGAGGAGGGGCACTTGTCAGTTGACCTGGAAACAGAGATGGATCAACCTGAAGGCTCACCCACTGACTGGGGGAAGACTGCCTGGGACAGAGATCCAGGTGGTGCTGTGGGACCTCGCTCAGCTGGACCCTCCAGGAGACACCAGGTGCTGGCGAACAAATGGATACTGCAGAAAAGAAAATGCTGATTACTTGGTCTTAAAAAGTTCAGCCTACTCTGCCTCTCCCTCTTATTTAAGCTAAAGAAAGAGGTGGAAAAGAGTAAGTACAGAGAGACAAGTAGTCAAGGGAGTGAGAGAGGGAGGAAAAGAATCAATGTTTAAATGCTGATCCTTGGAAAATATTTGATCAGTCTCCAGGACTGGGCCTTCCCTGCCCTTGCAGCTCACTCACCTTGCTGTACTGTGGAAGCCTGGGAAAATTTTTGCTCTGTGAGGGACCATTCCTCAGTATACTGTGAACTTTTATCCTAGCCATGGATATGTGCTACTATTTGAATTTTTAATACAGTTGATATCTGAACAATGTGGGGGATAGTAGCCTGACTCCCTGAAGTTGAAAATCCACATATAACTTTACATTTGGCCCTCTGTATCTGTGGTTCTGCATGTAGGGAGTCAACCAACTGTAGATTGTGTAGTGCTGTAGTACACATTTATAGAAAAATCAGTATAAGTGGTTCTGTACCGTTCAAACCTGTGTTGTTCGAGACAACTCTACACTGAAATAAATGTGAGACTGTCAATACCTGTTTAGTGCTCTGGAGTGACCAGGACTTCTCACACACCAATCAGACCAGGACAATGGGGGCTCCTGTGCTGTCCTTACTCTGGGGAAGGAGACCCAAACCTCCACTGCTCCAACACCACGGACACAAGTTCCAACATATTATGTACCGTCTGTCTTGTTATTTGCTTAATATTTTAAAAAATGTGCTCACTTTCTTTTACTTAAGTAAATATATATATATCCTTTATAAGTCTCAATCAGTTTTTTACCAATATATGAATACTTATACACATCAATTAAGCATTTTTTTAAAAGCCTTTTACCACCATTGGTCTGACTGTCACATAGTGGGAGGTACTGGTGATGAGAAAAGACTGAAAAGACTCATTACCAGTTAGGATCAAGTAAAGGAGGCCTCTTCCACCCAAGGCTTCTGAGGAGCTGTACCACCTCCCTGGGGATGGATGGGGCTTTTAAGGAGCCAGCCTGTATTTATTGCACTGGGGTGACACCCTGGGAATCAAAGAGGTATCAGAGGAGAAAATAATGTTCTCCTTGGGAGGAATTATAACATATTTTGGTACCAGCCCCAAACAAACAATGTTTAAAATATTGACCTCTTGACAGAAGTTCACAGGCAGGGGTGTCTGATAGGGACTTGTGGTTAAGACCACCACCACTGGAAATGTCCTGAAATGCAATGCAATTATGAACAGCCTTGTCCACCTGCCTCTTCCTCTCCCAGTCCAAGAAAACAGAATGTGTGGGATCTAAAAGAAAAAAAATCTCAAACCACAGCCCTGCACAAACCTCAGCTGAGAAGAGCAGTCTTGGCAAGAGGAGCACCCCCATTGCCTTCCAGCAGATGCACTGTGACCACAGCTTACACAATGAAGAAACTCAGTGGGCACTAAAGCCAATGTGGAGGCCAGAAGTCAAGGTGACCTTGGCTCCCAGCTGACTCTTTTGATCTAATTGCTTAAATCATATTCTTCCACTGTCACCTCCTCTCCACCAGCGTCCTGCCAGGTCAGCAGATGTAGAGTATGATCTGCTCACTGCCCTCTTGGACTTGGACTTGGGTACAAGAGTCCTCAGATGGGGTAATAATGGGAAAAATACATTGTGGACTTTAATGCTAAAATGTTAATAGCTAACATTTATTGCAGTCTTTTGGTGTTTCAAGTATTGTTCAAGCACTCTGCTTATCTAACCTTGACAGTAACCCTATAAGGTAGGCACTTTAGAGATGAGGGAACTGAGTTTCAGAGAGGTTAAGTGACTTGCCTATGGTCTTCAGCTTGGAAGGTGCAACCCAGGACTCTTAACTGGTAGCCTGTGGGCTAGCTGGCCAGAGGCCCCCTCTCCCTTACTTCCCCCATACTCTGAAGATCCAGACCACATGGAGCCTTTGGAGAGCCTGATGCATATTAGTATGCTAATGCATCTGAGAAGTTCAGCAGTAAACACTTAAAAATGAAGTTGATTTTATTTCTTCAGTCTAAAGTGTCTCACACTTAGTTGAGCACCCCCCTACCCCACCCCCACCTTTAAATGGGATTCTTATTCCCCAGAACATAGAAGGAAGTGAGCCAGGGATCTGTGAGCATCTTTGTGCAGGCACGGGAGGAGCTTCTTTTCCTAGGGCAGCCACTGATGCTGATGTGCTTGTCTCTGGCCAGGCTCTGGGCCAGTGTCTAGCCTGGGATCCAGTCATTGTAGCCAGACATCCAGGCAGTATCATTAGGTGCAACCTAGTCAGGGCCCTGGGGCTGGTGCCTGTGTACTGGGTGCTAGGTCCAGAGAAGGACTTTTTTTTCTTTATCCATTATTTCCTTACTCTTTACATTTTTTTGTTTACAAGAGAGAGAAAGACAACTACAATGTTTTAAGGAAAAAAAAAAAAAAGTGTGAAGAAATCAAGTGGTCTAGGGATGAAGTTGGCTCCAGTTCTGACTGAATCCAAGGACTAAAATAAAGTCCCCCCACCTCCCCATCTCTCAGATTTGCCTTCTTGTGCTTTGGCCTCATTCATGGAGAGCACTGTCTCCGTGGTGACTGACAGCAGCTTCAGGCTCCATCAGCTTTATTGCTGGCAGATCCTATAGTTCCAGCCCAGGCCCTGGACCTATTTGGGTCCTGGGCTGTCCCTGCACCAATCTTTAGCACTTCTTTGATCAGCCAGGCTTATGTCACAGGCCTGGGGGTGGGGATACCTCTCTTTACCACATGCAAAGTGAGTTGGAGATGGGCCTCTACTCCATCCCCCACCCCATTACAGTCTGTTATAAGGGAAAGGGGAAATTGACACTGGTCAGGCAAAACCAACAGCACCAGTACGAAGGGGTCTAGTATGAGCCAGGAGTTGTCTTCTCTTGCATGGTCACTCTTTGACAGAGCAGTTCCACCTCTTAGAGTTTATTCTAAGTAGATAATTGGACAGATATATAAAAAAAAAATTAAAGAAAATAACATTCATTGAAATGTCCTTTGTAGTGAGAAACTAAAAAGTCTGTCAAAAGGGGATTGCTTAAATTAATTATTTACATCCAAATAATAAACAGCCAACAAAAATATGGTCTACAAAAGATTTTTTAATCAATTTTATAATGTCCAGAATATATTGTTGAATGGAAAAACAGGTAAAAAATAATTTGTGGTAAGGTTACACTTTTGAAAAATTATTTATCTTTTTGAAAGATAATATATATAAATAGAGGGATGCTTGAAAGTTTAAAAGCTATTAGCAGTGTTTATTGCTGGTTGGTGAACTTTGGGTGATTTTTATAAGCTTTTTACTTTCCTGACATTTTACCACAAACTTGTCTATTTTTACAATCAAAAATTATTTATTACAAGTGCAATTATTTACTCTCTTCAAAGAAAACTATTATTTTCTAAGATAATTAATCTAAGGTTCCTGGTGTTGGGGAATCCTATCTTCTCCCTTTAACATCTATGTTCTCAAGAGGCACATTGGCAAGCAGAAGCTGAGGGGGTTGCCTGGGGCTCCTCATTCCTGTCCTGTTGGGGTCCTCTGGGGAAGCCTGGCTTTGTTCTTCACCTGCATTTCAGCAGTGTTTCAGTGCTCATGGTGTTTGGGGGAGGTGGCCCAGAGTTGCAAATAATCCTTTGATTTATCTAAGGATTATTAGGTCTTTGGGTGCTGCCCATCTCATCTGAAAGCGTAGGACAGTAAATCTTTTCTAACCAGTGTCCACCCCTCACTCTATGCCCATCCACCATGTCTCTGGTAGCAAAGCCTTCAAGTGCCATGTTGTCTCCTGGCTGGGCACGTGTTTCCGCTTGTCTGCACCAAAAACAGCCTGAGGGCTTGGGCGCTGATCTGGATGTTGAGAGCTGGTCACAATTTTACTATTTAATTGCTTTGGTGAAATGAGATATTTTCTGCTTTCATTTCTTCTGTCACTGATACTAAATCATTTGTCCAAAAGACAAAAGACCTTTTATAGCTACTTATTATCAATCATAAATAAAGCTGTGGTTTAAATACAGTAAAGCCTTTTTGAGTGGCTGAACTCATCTCTAATTTGGTGCAATTCAGGATTTTGCCATTTTCGGTTTGTTTCACACAGGGTTATTAAAGGAAATGTGCTAATTAATTTTGAAATAAAAAGCTGTAAGCTTAAGGTTTTTTTTTTGAGTCACAGCATAAGGTAAATTAGTCATGTTTTGGTCTCTATATTTAAACACTTTAGACCACATTCTTATTTGTATTTTCACTCACCTTGAATGCAGTGGAGATCACATAAGGGGTATATTTTCCAAATCAAGCTGTTTGGATAAATATAGTTTTAACAAAGCCTATCCCTAGCATCTGTAGAGTGCATTCTCCACACTGCTGCCAAGGGTGTTTCACTCAGTCACTTAAGACAAATTCTTAGCAAGTTACTGCCCTGCCTAAAAGCCTCTAACATTAGAGTTTCCATTGCCTTTGGAAACTCATCAACTCCTTAGCCAGCATTTCAAGGGCCTCCCCGTTTAACCCCAACCCATCTCTCCAGTTAAAAAAAGCTCATTCCTGAGGAAGAATGCTGTTCCCTCTCCTTCAAGGACTAATCTCACCCTCTCTGTGAGACCTCCATGCCTCTCCCAGGCTGGACCCTCCATAGCATCTCAAGTGCCCTTCTTATGGCCTTCCATGCTGACTCAGTTTCCACCCTTCTTCACTGAAGTATAATTGACAAATTGTATATATTTAAGATATACAACGTGATGTTTTGATACATATATACTTTGTGAAATGATTACCACAGTCAAGCTAATTAACATTTCCATCACCTCACATAGTTACCTTTATCTGTATGTGTATGTGTGCTGAGAACACAAGTCTACTCTCTTAACAAATTTCAAATATACAATATAGTACTATTAAACTACAGTGGCTGCCAGGGACTGGGGCCTGGGGGAAATGGGAAGATGGTACAAAGTTTCAGTTGTGCAGGATGACTAAGTTTTGGAGATCTAGTGTACACCCTGGTGAATGACTCGGTTTTAATTGTTTGTCTTTCTCCACTCAATCCTGTGCCCTCTGGAGAAGACATTCCCAAGTCTGGCTAAGCATCAGAGTCTCCTGGGTAGCTTGATAAAAATACAAAAATCCCTGAGCCCCATACCAGACCAACAGAATCAGAGTCTCTGAGAGTGGAGTCCAGATATCCATAAATTTTAATTAGTTTTCTAGGGGATTCTGACCAGCAGGCAGGCTTGGTAACCACTTCCCCATTGCATTTTCCATGGACCCAGCCCAGTGAGAGCAAGGAATGGAAGGAGGCAGAGAGTTGAGGTACATGGAGGACTCACTCTGTACCACCTCCTCTCTAGGAGATTTTACAACTGTGCATTTAATCTCAACCACCTCAAGAAATAGATTATAGCAAACCCAAGCCTATTACTATAGACAAGAAAACCACAGTTAAAGGGGCTATGCCCTTGTCCAAGATTCCCACTGGTAACAAAACCAGCTCTGCTGTCTTTTTAGGCTCATTCTTTTTACTTAACTCATGCTAATTAAATGTTTGTTAAAATAAGTTAACATCTATATTTTTAGAAACTCTGTGTCTTGCTCCCTTACATTCAGTCAACCAGCAAGACCTACCCACTCTATCTGCCCATCTTCATTCTCTGCCATGTAGACCTCGGAAACAGCCTTCCGAGGTCTCCTACCATCTCACCTCTAATCTGTTTTCCTAACTGTAGCTGAGTAATCATTTAAACTTGCAAATCTGACAAAACCACTGCTCTGTGGTATATTTTACCACATATAAGCTTTTCATTTTTACATATAAAAATATGCCTATTTTTACCTTTATAGCTTTGAGGTTTTCAGACTTGATAATGGGTGTTTAAGTGAGCTTTCCCTGCCCTTTAGACTTCTAATGCAAATGACAATATAGGGGTTAAGTTTTACAATGAATAAAGAGTTTGTACATATTGACGTAGGAAGGCAAACTTTAGAAGAATGGGCAATAGGTATGAGTAGGTAATTCACAGATGAGGAAATTAAACTAATAAACAAATAAATGAAAAGAAACCCCAATCACTAATGGTCAAAGAAACAAAGTGATGTCACTCAACTTCCCTCGGATTAGAAAAAATTAAAAACAGCTATGACCAGGACATGGAACCAACCTAAATGTCCATCAACAGATGAATGGATAAAGAAGATGTGGCAATATATACAATGGAACATTACTTAGCCATAAAAAGAAATGAAATTGAGTTATTTTTAGTGAGGTGGATGGACCTAGAACCTGTCATACAGAGTGAAGTAAGTCAGAAAGAGAAAAACAAATACTGTATGCTAACACATATATATGGAATCTAAAAAAAAAAAGGTACTGATGATCCTAGTGACAGGGCAGGAATAAAAACATAGACATAGAGAATGGACTTGAGGACTTGGGGTGGGGGGGGGAAGCTGGGGCGAAGTGAGAGTAGCATGGACATATATACACTACTGAATGTAAAATAGATAGCTAGTGGGAAGCAGCAGCATAGCACAGGGAGATCAGCTCAGTGCTTTGCGATGACCTAGAGAGGTGGGATAGGGAGGGTGAGAGGGAGGATCAAGAGGGAGGGTATATGGGAATATATGTATGCATATGGCTGATTCACTTTGTTGTACAACAGAAACTAACACAGTGTTGTGAAGCAATTATACTCCAATAAGGATCTATTAAAAAAAATAGCTATGATACATATTGCTGGCAGCAATGTGGGAGAAGCGTACGCTTGTAAACTGCTGGTTCATAGGGAAGTTTTGTCAGCCTTTTTAGGAAATGTTTTAGTAACATTTTAAAAGAAACTGCAACACTGTTTGTTCTAATTTCCCATTCCTGGAAATCAGTTTACTTTCCAGCTCAAAACCATTAGAATAAAGGACCTGTGAACAAGAGTATTTACTGCTGTATTGTTCAAATGGCAAAAACCTGGGTGTAACATGATTGTCCATCCCTAAAAGAATTGTTGACTTTATTATGGAACATCCACATCATGGTATAATATGGTCCCATTAAAAATATATATTGGAGCCAAACTGACTTCAAAGCATTTGTATCAGGAACAGTTGAGTGAGGAAAGCAAGATGCAGAAAATTGTGATATGATCTTATTTTATAAATTGTTACCACACAAACACATTCACACAAAGTCCTTTAGATGTAGAGTGAGTGTGTGTGTTTGTGTGTGTATGTGAGTGTGTGAGTGAGTGTGTGTGTGTCTGTACATGTCTATGTGAACACAGAGAAAACTACAGGAGGACTCAGACTAGGTAATTAACATGGGTAAGGGGGGTACAAGTGTTGCTGATGGTAAAGAGTGCAGAAAAAAGGGAAGGAGCAAGCCAAGACAGTAAAGACAAGGGATAAAAGGTTAATAAAAACTAATAAAATCATATCAGCATATATGATATGATCATATTTATGCAGTTATATAAAATTATATACATATGTATGTACAGACAAAATCTGAAAAAATTTAAAATGCAAACCTAATCTGTTCATTTCTCTACCTAAAATCTGTCAATGACTTCCTAATCCCCTGTGGATCAATGCAGGATCTTTAGCTTGGGTTCCAGAGGCCCCTGCTCATGTCTCCACCCTCCTATAAAACAGCTGCCCTCCTCATTCTGTGTCACAGACACATTTCCTGGTTCTTCACCTCCCAGGACCCCCAGGCCCCCTCCACCCTGCAGCCCTCCTGCTCCTCTTTAGTTCTTCACTCATGCTGTTTCTTTTCTTCTGCATGACTCTTACTCATTTTTATAAGTCTCAGCTTAAACATCAGTTTCTCAGGGGGCTTTCACTGACTCTCAGATGTGGTTATCTATCTTGATATCTATTACCATGGTTCTCTGTCCTTACTAAAATTCTATTTTATTATTAGCTTCTTTTCCCAAACTTTGCTCAGATTTTCCCAGCTGTAATTTACTGCTTAGTTGTTATATCTTAATTGGATAAGAGCCTATAGCAAAGACCTGAACATTGTACTCTGGATCTCATAACTGTGGGGATGTGGAATCACCTCTCCAACCCTCTTGCCACCCTGTGGACCTCTCAGCCATAAGGATCTCTTTTAGTTTTATAGGGACAGCAGTTTATGCCACCACATAGCATCTGTGAGTGCTGTGATAACCTCCCCAGCATTGTCTGTGTCATTCTCTGGGTCCCTCTGGCCATCTGTGCTCCTTGGCTGCCTCAGCCTTCCCACTCTGCTCCTGTCCCCTGTGAGGAATCCCTGGGTAGAGGAGCAGAGGAGCCCTAGTTCCTGTGATTGACAGAGTCCCTCCTGATCTGTGACCATGATCATGCTCTGGGCCTGAGAGGAGGCTGCAGTGAAAGTGACTTTAAATTCCAAAACATTCTAAAGACAGCTTGGAGCTGACACTTGCTATAGCAGCAGAGAACTAACCACGACAGGCGTGAGGGAGTTAACACAGGGCACACACGAGTGAGGGCACGACAACCAAGTTTATTAAGCATTATTTTGCTTTCACTGCATGTTTCTAATTAAATGTTTATTTTAAAAAAACCAATTTATGTGAAGAGAAAATAATTTAGTTCAGTTCATTTTCAAACCATAACGTTAAAAAATTATTCTTTTCATAATAACAGCTTTCTTTCTGTAAGCAGTAGCATTTCTGTCTTCACAAAAAAGGGAGAACAGGAAAACAGATTGTATGACCATGTTTTTCCAGAAGACCTAGGTGAACCAGTTTCCCAACAAGGTCATTGCCCCTGGTAAGCTTGGATAAAATAACAAGATTTTTTAAATGAGAAGAAAATGTGGAAATAAATTACATTACATGTTAACTCAAAGAGATTTTTATATTAGATAACCTGAGCTTCTTATCCCTTTGGAGGTCATCCTGTCCTCTGTGGCAGGGAGGATTGAGTTGGATAAAGACTCCCATTAGCAATGGGGGAGGTTTCACATGTAAATCCCCTCACAAACGGGAGAGCAAATAGAGAGTGTCCTGCTTAGGAAGTCAACATAATTTGGGTGCTAGTTTTTCCTCTTAGAAAAGTGCCCTTGGTGGCTTGTTATCTTTGAAGTGGATGAGGCAGGAAGCTCTCAGCCCACAGTGTTTGCCTGCTTTTCCTTCCCATCAGGATTGTCCAACATCCCCAGCCTTTTCTCCAGTCTCTGCTTCCATTCTTCTCTGAGCCTGAGGAGGGGAAACAATATACATGGTTAGTGCATTTGTCTACACATCTGCTGGTCCAGAGAAGTTTTTTGTTTTTGGGGATTTTTTTCCTTCTGAAGAATATTTTTTAAGAGAAATAAATGGCTTTTACAGATTAATGAAGAAAAAAATCAATAGAGTAATGAGCAGTCTATGAATATGTAGTTTTCTCCAAAATTTATTCCTTCTTACATTGGTATGTGGATTCATTGTAATATCAATCAAAATCCCAGCAGGACTTTTCTGTAGCTATCAACAAGCTGATTCTAAATTTTATATGGAAAGGCAAAAGAAGTCAATTAGTCAAAACAATTTTAAAGTAGAAGAAAGTTGGAAGACTCATACTACATGATTTTGAGGCTTAATGTAAAGCTACCATCATCAAGACAGTGTAGCATTGGTGAAGGAAGAAATAGATCAATGGAACAGAATAGTGTGGAAATAAACATACACAAATATAGCAAATTGATTTTTGACAAGGTACAAAGGCAACTCAAAGGAGGAAGGATTGTATTTTTTTTTTAATAAATGATGCTGGAACATTATATATCCATATTAAAAAATGGCCTTTGATCCACACTCCACATCTTATACAAAATTAACTAAAAATGGATCATAGACATAAATGTAAGACCAAGGTTTCAAGAAAAAAGCCACAAAATAATATCTTCATGACCTTGGGATAAGGAAAAAATTCTTATATACATTACAAAAAGCATGATTCATAAAAGAATAAAAAATTTGGGACTTCATCAAAATTAAAACAATTTGTTCTGTGAAAGATACTGTAAAGAGAATAAAAGACAAGCCACAAACAGGGAGAAAATATTTGTAAGTCACATATCTGATAAGGGACTTATTTCCAGAATATATATAGTTTCAAACTCAATGATAAGAAAATAATATAATGGGGAAAATATTTGAACAGACATTTTCCTAAAGAAGTTATATGGGTGGCAAATAAACACGTAAAAGATGCTCAACATAATTAGGGAAATGAAAATTAAAACCACAATGAGGTACCACTTACCGCATAGAATAACCAAAACAAACAAAAAAAACAAAACCAACTCTTTCCCCCTACCTCCCCTGGCAAAACCAAAAACCAACCCCCACCACCCAACCCAAAAAACCCTCACAACAAAACTCAAACCAAGTGTTGGTCAGGATGCTGAGTAACTGGAACACTTTTACATTGCTATTAAAATGCAAAACGGTGCAGTCAGTTTGTAAAACAGTTTGGCAGTTTCTTATACAGTTAACCATACACTTACCATATGACCCAGTAATTTCAATCCTATTTGCTCAAGAGAAACAGAAATTTATGTTCACACAGAAATCTATATATGAATGTTTACAGCACTTTTATTTACAGTCACCAAAAACTGGAAACAACCTAAATGTCCTTCAATGGGGAGTGGATCACCAAATTGTGATACATCCCTACCACAGAAAAGTACATTTCTGTGGTAGGGATGAGAAGGAATGAGAAGGAATGGATATACACAATTGATACACACAACAAGAAGAATAAATCCCAAATACATTGTGCTAAGTGAAAAGAGCCAGACACAAAAGACTACATACTATATAATTCATTTATGACATTCTGGAAAAGGCAAAACTATAGGGATGAAATACAGATCAGTGGTTGCTATGGACTGGAAATTGGGAAAGGAGTTGACCACAAAGGAGAAGCATAAGGGAATTTTTCAGAGTGATGGAACTATTCTATATCTTGACTGTGGTGATTACTTGACTCTGAGCATTTGTCAAACTCATAGATCTGTACACAAAAAGAAAAGAAATGCATGGTGCTTATAAATCAATTAAGAAAAAGAAAGTCTATAATCAAACAGGCAGAGGCTATACAAAGGCAGTTTCTGAAGAAGAAATCCAGCTAGTTCCTATGCATATGAAAAGATCTCAACCAAACCTGCAATTAATTAAATTCAGTTTAAAACAGTGAGATGCCATTTTCACCTGTCAGATTAACAATGATTAAGAGTTTGACAACACACAGTGTGAGTGATCGTGGGAATTGGCATTCCCATACTTAGAGTGGAAGTTTAAATTAAAACAACCTCTTTGTAAGACAAGGAGGCAATAGCTATCAAAATTTAAAACACTCACCTTTTGACATAACATCTTCATTTCTATGAACTTATCCCATAATGCTTATCCATGTATGAAAAATGTATGTACAAGTGTTCTTTTTTTTTTTTTTTTTTTGCAGTATGTGGGCCTCTCACTGTTGTGGCCTCTCCCGTTGCGGAGCACAGTCTCCGGACATGCAGCCTCAGCGACCATGGCTCACGGGCCTAGCCGCTCTGCGGCATGTGGGATCTTCCAGGACTGGGGCATGAACCCACATCCCCTGCATCAGCAGGCGGACTCTCAACCACTGCACCACCAGGGAAGCCGTGTACAAGTGTTCTTGTTACAACATTGTTTGTAAAGCCAAAAAATGAAAAACAACCTAAATGTCCTTCAGTGTGATTGTTTAAATTAATTGTCACATCATTATTATGGAAAACATTAAAGAAGTACTGAAAGTGCCAATATAGAAAAACTTCCAAGATAGCTTAAGTTAAAAAAGGAAGGTGCATATTAATACTATGTATAAAATAGATAACTAATGAGAACCTACTGTATAGCACAGGGAACTCTACTCAGTGCTCTGTGGTGACCTAAATGAGAAAGAAATCCAAAAAAGAGGGGATATATGTATATGTATAGCTGATTCACTCTGCTGCACAGTATAAACTAAAACAATATTGTAAAGCAACTATATTCCAATAAAATTTTTTTTAAAAATTAAAAAATGAAGGTGCAGAATATTGAAGATTGTGTAGGTTCCATTTTGCATAAAAATACAGCACACTTATTTATTTGCTTATAAAAACTAAAGTTTTGGAGAGAGATATATGAGAAACTGTTGATGTCAGTTTTCTCTGGAGAGCAGGTCTAGGAGCCTAAGTGTGAAGGACACTAGTATTAAAAAGTATACACCTGGGGAGACCTTCAAGATGGCAGAGTAGTAAGACGTGGAGATCACCTTCCTCACCACAGATATATCAGAAATACATCTACATGTGGAACAACTCCTACAGAACACCAGCAGAAGACCTCAGACTACCCAAAAGGCAAGAAACTCCCCCACGTACCTGGGTAGGGCAAAAGAAAAAAGAAAAAACAGAGACAAAAGAATAGGGATGGGACCTGCACTTCTGGGAGGAAGCGGTGAAGGAGGAAAAGTTTGCACACACTAGGAAGCCCCTTCACAGGTGGAGATGGGGTGTGACGGGGGGCGAGGGAAGCTTCGGAGCCACAGAGTAGAGTGCAACAACAGGGGTGCAGAGGGGAAACTGGAGAGATTCCCACACAGAGGATCGCTGCCAACCAGGACTCACCAGCCTGAGAGGCTTGTCTGCTCACCCTCCGTGGTGGGCAGGGGCTGGGAGCTGAGGCTCAGGCTTCAGAGGCAGACCCCAGGGAGAGGACTGGGGTTGGCTGTGTGGATACAACCTGAAGGGGGCTAGTGCACCACAGCTAGCCAGGAGGGAGTCCGGGAAAAATTCTGGACCTGCCTAAGAGATTGTTTCAGGGTGTGCGAGGAGAGGGGATTCAAAGCACCGACTAAACGAGCTCCAAACCTGGGCATGAGCCACAGCTATCAGCACAGACACCAGAGATTGGCATGAAACACTAAGGCTACTGCTGCAGCCTCCAAGAAGCCTGTGTGCAAGTACAGGTCCCTATCCACATCTCCCCTCACAGGAGCCTGTGCAGCCCACCACTGCCAGGGTCCAGTGATCCAGGGACAACTTCCCCGGGACAACACATGTTGCACCTCAGGCTGTTGCAACGTTACGCCGGCCTCTGCTGCCACAGGCTCACCCTGCATTCCATACCCCGATCTCCCCCCTGCCTGAGTGAGCCAGAACTCACTAATCAGCTGCTCCTTTAAACCCATCTTGTCTGGGCGGAAACCGATACCCTCAGGAGACCTACATGCACAGGTGGGGCCAAATCCAAAGATGAACCCCAGGAGCTGTGCGAACAAAGAAGAGAAAGGGAAATCTCTCCCAGCAGCCTCAGGAGCAGCAGATTAAACCTCAACAATCAACTTGATGTACTCTGCATCTGTGGAATACCTAAATAGACAACAAATCATCCCAAAATTGAGGCGGTGGACTTTGAGAGCAAGAGTAGACTTGAGGTTTGCTGTATGTGATGGACTGGTTTCTGGTTTTATGTTTATCTTAGTTTGGTATTTAGAGTTTATTATCATTGCTAGATTTGTTTATTGATTTGGTGGCTCTCTTCCTTTTTTAAAAATATATACATATATATATTTTTTTCCTTTCTCTCTTTTTCTGAGTGTGTATGGATATGCTTCTTTGTGTGATTTTGTCTGTATAGCTTTGCTTTTACCATTTGTCCTAGGGTTCTGTCTGGGTTTTTTTTTTTTTTTTTTTTTTTTTTTTTTGCAGTACACGGGCCTCTCACTGTTGTGGCCTCTCCCGCTGCAGAACACAGGCTCCGGTAGTGCAGGCCCAGCTGCCATGGCCCACGGACCTAGCTGCTTCACGGCATGCGGAATCCTCCCAGACCGGGGTATGAACCTGTGTCCCCTGCATTGGCAGGTGGACTCTCAACCACTGCGCCACCAGGGAAGCCCTGTCTGTCTTTCTGTGTTTTTTCTTTTTAACATAGTTTTTAATGCTTTTTATCAATGGTAGATTTGTTTTTTTGGTTTGGTTGCTCTCTTTCTTTCTTTCTTCTTTTTTAATCACTTTCTAATTTTTTTAATTTTAATACTTAAAAAAAATTTATTTTAATAAATTTGTTTCTTTCATTTTTTTCTCCCATTTCTTCTGAGCCGTGTGGCTGACAGGATCTTGGTGCTCTGGCCGGGTGTCAGGCCTGTGCCTCTGAGTTGGGAGAGCCGAGTTCAGGACATTGGTTCACCAGAGACCTCCCAGTGCCATGTAACATCAAATGGTGAAAGCTCTCCCAGAGATCTCCATCTCAACGCTAAGACCCAGCACCACTGAACAACCAGAAAGCTACAGTGCTGGACACCCTATGCCAAACAACTAGCAAGACAGGAACACAACCCCACCCATTAGCAGAGAGGCTGCCTAAAATTATAATAAGATTACAGACATCCCAAAACAAACCACCGGATGCGTGTCCTGCCCACCAGAAAGACAAGATCCAGCCTCATCCACCAGAACACAGGCACCAGTCCCCTCCACTAGGAAGCCAACACAACCCACTGAACCAACCTTAGCCACTGGGGGCAGACACCAAAAACAATGGGAACTACGAACCTGCAGCCTGCAAAAAGGAGACCCCAAACACAGTAAGTTAAGCAAAATGAGAAGATAGAGAAACACACAGCAGATGAAGGAGCAAGGTCAAAACCCACCAGACCAAACAAATGAAGAGGAAATAGGCAGTCTACCTGAAAAAGAATTCAGAGAAATGAGAGTAAAGATGATCTAAAATCTTGGAAATAGAATGGAGAAAATACAAGAATGTTTAACAAGGACCTAGAAGAACTAAAGTGTAAATAAACATTGATGAACAACACAATAAATGAAATTAAAACTTCTCTAGAAGGAATCAATAGCAGAATAACTGAGTCAGAAGAACGGGTAAGTGACCTGGAAGATACAATAGTGGAAATAACTACTGCAGAGCAGAATAAAGAAAAAAGAATGAAAAGAATTGAGGACAGTCTCAGAGACCTCTGGGACAACATTAAACTCACCAACATTCTATTTATAGGGGTCCCAGAAGAAGAAGGGCAAAAGAAAGGGACTGAGAAAATATTTAAAGAGATTAGAGTTGAAAACGTCTGTAATATGGAAAGGAAATAGTCAATCAACTCCAGGAAGTGCAGAGATTCCCATACAGGACCAATCCATGGGAAACATGCCAGGACGCATATAAATCAAACTATCAAAAATTAAATACAAAGAAAAATATTAAAAGCAGCAAGGTAAAAACAACAAATAATATATAAGGGAATCCCCATAAGGTTAACAGCTGCTCTTTCAGCAGAAACTCTGCAAGCCAGAAGGAAGTGGCAAGACATATTTAAAGTGATGAAAGGGAAAAACCGACAACCAAGATTACCCAGCAAGGATCTCATTCAGATTCGACAGAGAAAATAAAACCTTTACAGACAAGCAAAAGCTAAGAGAATTCAGCACCACTGAATCAGCTTTACAACAAATGCTAGAGGAACTTCTCTAGGCAGGAAACACAAGAGAAGGAAAAGACCTACAATAACAAACCCCCAAAATTAAGAAAATGGTAATAGGAACATACATATTGATAATTACCTTAAAAGTAAATGGATTAAATGCTCCTACCAAAAGACATAGGCTAGTTGAATGGATACAAAAACAAGACCCATATATATGCTGTCTACAAGAGAAACACTTCAGACCTAGGGACACATACAGACTGAAAGTGAGGGGATGGAAAAATATATTCCATGCAAATGGAAATCAAAAGAAAGCTGAAGTAGAAATTCTCATATCAGGCAAAATAGACTGCAAAATAAAGACTATTATAAGAGTCAAAGAAGGACACTACATAATGATCAAGGGATCAATCCAAGACGAAGTTATAACAATTGTAAATACGTATGCACCCAACATAGGAGCACCTCAATACATAAGGCAAATGCTAGCAGCCATAAAATGGGAAATCGACAGTAACACAGTCATAGTAGGGGACTTTAACACCCCACTTTCACCAATGGACAGATCATCCAAAATGAAAATAAATAAGAAAACCCAAGCTTTAAATGATGCTTTAAACAAGATGGACTTAATTGATATTTATAGGACAT
>NC_041222.1:82324278-82326390 GCF_002837175.3 Physeter macrocephalus
CTTACACCTAAAGCAATTAGAGAAAGAAGAACAAAAAACCCCCAAAGTTAGCAGAAGGAAAGAAATCATAAAGATCAGATCAGAAGTAAATGAAAAAGAAATAAAGGGAATGATAGCAAAGATGAATAAAACTAAAAGCTGGTTCTTTGAGAAGATAAAATTGATAAACAATTAGCCAGACTCATCAAGAAAAAAAGGGAGAAGACTCAAATCAATAGAATTAGAAATGAAAAGGGAGAAGTTACAACACACACTGCAGAAATACAGAATCCTACCTCAAGAAACAAGAAACATCTCCAATAAACAACCTAACCTTAAACCTAAACATTTAGAGAAAGAAGAAAAAAAATCCCCAAAATTAATAGAAGAAAAGGAAGAAATGAAAAGGGAGAAGTTACAACACACACTGCAGAAATACAGAGGATCATGAGAGACTACTACAAGCAACTATATGCCAATAAAATGGACAAGCTGGAAGAAATCTACAAATTCTTAGAAAAGCACAACCTTCCGAGACTGAACCAGGAAGAAATAGAAAATATGAACAGACCTATCACAAGCACTGATATTGGGACTGTGATTAAAAATCTTCCAACAAACAAATGCCCAGAACCAGATGGCTTCACAGGTGAATTCTATCAAGCATTTAGAGAAGAGCTAACACCTATCCTTCTCAAACTCTTCCAAAAGATAGCAGAGGGAGGGGAGGAACACTCCCAAACTCATTCTACGAAGTCACCATCATCCTGATACCAAAACCAGAGAAAAATGTCACAAAGAAAACTACAGGCCAATATCACTGATGAACATAGATGCAAAAATCCTCAACAAAATATTAGCAAACAGAATCCAACAGCACGTTAAAATGATTGTACACCATGATCAAGTGGGGTTTATCCCAAGAATGCAAGGATTCTTCAATATATGCAAATCAATCAATGTGATAGACCATATTAACAAATTGAAGGAGATAAATCATATGATCATCTCAATAGATGCAGAAAAAGCTTTTGACAAAATTAAACACCCATTTATGATAAAAACCCTCCAGAATGTAGGCATAGAGGGAACTCACCTCAACATAATAAAGGCCATATATGACAAACCTACAGCCAACATCATTCTCAATGGTGAAAAACTGAAACCATTTCCTCTAAGATAAGAAAGAGACAAGGTTGTCCACTCTCACCACTATTATTGAAAATAGTTTTGGAAGTGTTAGCCACAGCAATCAGAGAAGCAAAAGAAATAAAAGGATTTCAAATTGGAAAAGAAGAAGTAGAGCTGTCACTGTTTGCAGATGACATGATACTATACATAGAGAATCCGATAGTTTCAACCAGAAAACTACTAGAGCTAATCAATGAATCTGACAAAGTAGCAGGATACAAAATTAAAGCACAGAAATCTCTTGCATTCCTATACACTAATGATGAAAAATCAGAAAGAGAAATTAAGGAAACACTCCCATTTACCAGTGCAACAAAAAGAATAAAATACCTAGGAATAAACCTACCTAAGGAGACAAAAAACCTGTATGCAGAAAACTATAAGACACTGATGAAAGAAATTAAAGATGATACAAACAGATGGAGAGATATACCATGTTCTTGGATCAGAAGAATCAACATTGTGAAAATGAGTCTACTACCCAAAGCAATCTGCAGATTCAATGCAATTCCTATCAAAATGCCAATGGCATTTTTCACAGAACTAGAACAAAAAATTTCAAAATTTGTATGGAAACACAAAAGACCCCAAATAGCCAAAGCAATCTTGAGAAAGAAAAACAGAGCTGGAGCAATCAGGCTCCCAGACTTCAGACTATACTACAAAGTTACAGTAATCAAGACAGTATGGTACTGGCCCAAAAACAGAAATATAGATCAATGGAATAGGACAGAAAGCCTAGAGATAAACCCACACACATATGGTCACCTCATTTTTGATACAGGAGGCAAGAACATACAATGGAGAAAAGACAGCTTCTTCAATAAATGGTGCTGGGAAAACTAGACAGCTACATGTAAAAGAATGAAATTAGCACATTCCCTAACAGCATACCCCAAAATAAACTCAAAATGGATTAAAGACCTTAATGTAAGGCCAAAC